>NW_024739187.1:0-27096 GCF_018991925.1 Homarus americanus | reverse complement strand
TCATCGAGTATAACAAAGTCCCCTGACAGTGTATAACAGCGCCCCCATCGAGTATAACAAAGTCCCATTATCGAGTATAAAAAGTCCCTCATCGAATATAACACAGTCCCCTGATCGAAAAGTATAACAAGCCCTCCTCGAGTATAACAAAGCCCCTTATCTTGAGTAACAAAGTCCCCTGGATCGAGTATAACAAAGCCCCCTGATCAAGTATAACAAAGCCCTGATCGAGCATAAGAAAGACCCCTTATCGAGAATAACAAAGTCCCCTGATCGAGTATAACAATGCCCCCTCGATCAAGTATAACAAAGGCCCTGATCGAGTATTACAAAGTCCTCAAACGAGTGAACAGTCCCGATCGAGTATAACAGCGCCCCTGATCGAGCTTAACAAAGTTCCCTGATCGAGTATAACAAAGTTCTCTCATCGAGTATAACAAAGTCCCCCTTATCGAGAATAACAAAGTCCCCTGATCGAGTACAACAAAGCCCCCTGATCAAGTATAACAAAGGCTCCAAATCGAGTATAACAAAGTCCCAGGTCGGGTATAACAAAGTCCCCTGATCGAGTATAACAAAGGCCCCTGATGGAGTATAACAAAGGCCCCTGATCGAGTATAACAAAGCCCCCTCATCGAGTAAAACAAAGTCCCCTGATCCAGTATAACAAAGTCCCCTCACCGAGTATAATAACGTTCCCTGATCGAGGATAACAAAGCCCCCTCATAGAGTATAACAAAGTCCCCTGATCGGGTATAAGAAAGGCCCCTGATCGAGTATAACAAAAACCCCTCATCGAAAATAACAAAGTCAAATGATCGAGTATAAAATAGTCCCATCATCGGATATAACAAAGTCCCCTGATCGAGTATAACAAATTCCCTTGATCGAGTAGAACAAAGTCCCCTCATCGATTCTATCAAAGGCCCCTCATCGAGTATAACAAAGTCCCATGATCGAGAATAACAAAGTCCCTCATCGAATATAACAAAGTCCCCTGATCGAGTATAACAAAGTCCCCTGATCGAGTATAACAAGGTCCCCTGTTCGAGTATAACATAGTCCCCTGAACGATTATAACAAAGGCCCCTTATCGAGTATAACAAAGCCCCCTAATTGAGTATAACAAAGTCCCCCTTCTCGAGAATAACAATGTCCCCTGATTGAGTATAACAAAGCCCCCTAATCAAGTATAACAAAGGCCCCTGATCGAGTATAACAAAGTTCCCTGGTCGAGTATAACAAAGTCCCCTAATCGAGTATAACAAAGTCCCCTGATCGAGTATAACAAAGTCCCCTGATCGAGTATGACAAAGCCCTCTGATCGAGTATAACAAAGTCCCCTGATCGAGTATAACAAAGGCCCATGATCGAGTTTAACAAATTTCCCTGATCGAGTATAACAAGCCCCCTCATTGAGTATAACAAAGTCCCCCTTATCGAGAATAACAAAGTCCCCTGATCGAGTATAACAAAGCCCCCTGATCATGTATAACAAAGGCTCCAAATCGAGTATAACAAAGTCCCAGGTCGAGTATAACAAAGTACCCTCATCGAGTATACCAAAGGCCCCTGATCGAGTATAACAAAGGCCCCTGATCGAGTATAACAGAGTCCCCTGATCGAATATAACGAAGCCCCCTCATCGAGTAAAACAAAGTCCCCTGATCCAGTATAACAAAGTCCCCTCACCGAGTATAATACCGTTCCCTGATCGAGGATAACAAAGCCCCCTCATAGAGTATAACAAAGTCCTCTGATCGATTATAACAAAGTCCCCTGATCGGGTATAACAAAGGCCCCTGATCGAGTATAACAAAGGCCCCTCATCGAAAATAACAAAGTCCCATGATCGAGTATAAAATAGTCCCATCATCGAATATAACAAAGTCCCCTGATCGAGTATAACAAATTCCCCTGATCGAGTAGAACAAAGTCCCCTCATCGATTATAACAAAGGCCCCTCATCGAGTATAACAAAGTCCCATGATCGAGTATAACAAAGTCCCCTGATCGAGTAAAACAAAGGCCCCTGATCGAGTTTAACAGAATCCACTGATCGAGTATAACAATGTCCCCTGGTCGAGTATAACAAAGGCCCCTTATCGAGTTTAACAAAGGCCCCTCATCGAGTATAACAAAGTCCCTTGGTAGAATTATAAGAAACTCCCCTGATCGAGTATAACAGAGTCCCCTGATCGAGTATAACAAAGTCCCCTGATCGAGTATAACAAAGTCCCCTGAACGATTATAACAAAGGCCCCTGATCAAGTATAACAAAGGCCCCAGATCGAGTATAACAAAGTCCCCTGGTCGAGTATAACAAAGTCCCCTGATCGAGTATAGCAAAAAGTTCTGATCAGTATAACAAAGTCCCCTGATCGGTATAACAAAGGCCCCTCAATAAGTATAACAAAGTCCCTTGATCGAGTAAAAACAAAGTCCTGATCGATTATAACAAAGTCCCCGGATCGATTATAAATAAAGTCCCCTGATCGAGTATTACAAAGTCCCCTGATCGAGTATAAAAAGTTCCCTGATCGAGTAACAGCCCTGATCGAGTATAACAAAGTCCTGATCGAGTATAACAAAGTCCCCTGATCGAGTATAACAAAGGCCCCTCATCGAGTTTAACAAAGGCCCCTGATCGAGTATAACAAAGTCCCCTGGTCGAGTATAACAAACTCCCCTGGTCAAGTATAACAAAGTCCCCTGATCGAGTATAACAAAGTCCCCTGAACGATTATAACAAAGGCCCCTGATCGAGTATAACAAAGTTTTGTGATCGAGTATAACAAAGCCCCTTATCGAGTATAACAAAGTCGCCTGATCGAGTATAACAAAGTCCCCTGATCGAGTATAACAAAGGGCCCTGATCGAGTTTAACAAAGGCCCCTGATCGAGTATAACAAAGTCCCCTGGTCGAGTATAACAAAGACGCCTGAACGAGTATAACAAAGGCCCCTGATCGAGTATAACAAAGTTCCCTGATCAAGTATAACAAAGGCCCCTGATCGAGTATAACAAAGTCCCCTGATCAAGTATAACAAAGTCCCCTGATCAAGTATAACAAAGGCCCAAGATCGAGTATAACAAAATTTCCCGGATCGAGTATAACAAAGCCACCTCATCGAGTATAACAAAGTATAACAAAGTCCCCTCACCGAGAATAATAACGTTCCCTGATCGAGGATAACAAAGCCCCCTCATAGAGTATAACAAAGTCCTCTGATCGATTATAACAAAGTCCCCTGATCGGGTATAACAAAGGCCCCTGAACGAGTTTAACAAAGGCCCCTCATCGAAAATAACAAAGTCCCATGATCGAGTATAAAATAGTCCCATCATCGAATATAACAAAGTCCCCTGATCGAGTATTACAAATTCCCCTGATCGAGTAGAACAAAGTCCCCTCATCGATTATAACAAAGGCCCCTCATCGAGTATAACAAAGTCCCATGATTGAGTATAACAAAGTCCCCTGATCGAGTAAAACAAAGGCCCCTGATCGAGTTTAACAGAATCCACTGATCGAGTATAACAATGTCCCCTGGTCGAGTATAACAAAGGCCCCTTATCGAGTTTAACAAAGGCCCCTCATCGAGTATAACAAAGTCCCTTGGTAGATTTATAAGAAACTCCCCTGATCGAGTATAACAGAGTCCCCTGATCGAGTATATCAAAGTCCCCTGATCGAGTATAACAGAGTCCCCTGAACGATTATAACAAAGGCCCCTGATCAAGTATAACAAAGGCCCCAGATCGAGTATAACAAAGTCCCCTGGTCGAGTATAACAAAGTCCCCTGATCGAGTATAGCAAAGTCTCCTGATCGAGTATAACAAAGTCCCCTGATCGAGTATAACAGCGCCTCTAATCGAGTATAACAGCGCCCTCAATAAGTATAACAAAGTCCCTTGATCGAGTATAACAAAGTCCCTGATCGATTATAACAAAGTCCCTGATCGAGTATAACAAAGTCCCCTGATCGAGTATAACAAGTCTTGATCGAGGTAACAAAGCCCCCTGATCGAGCAACAAAGTCCCCCTTATCGAGAATAACAATGTCCCCTGATCGAGTATACAAAGCCCCCTGATCAAGTATAACAAAGGCCCCTGATCGAGTATAACAAAGTCCCCTGGTCGAGTATAACAAAGTCCCCTGATCGAGTATAACAAAGGCCCCTGATCGAGTATAACAAAGTCCCTGAACGATTATAACAAAGGCCCTGATCGAGTATAACAAAGTTTTTGCGGATCGAAAGTATAACAAAGCCCCTTGATCGAGTATAACAAGGTCGCCTGATCGAGTATAACAAAGTCCCCTGATCGAGAATAACAAAGGCCCCGATGCAACAAAGGCCCCTGATCGAGTATAACAAAGTCCCCTGGTCGAGTATAACAAAGACGCCTGAACGAGTATAACAAAGGCCCCTAATCGAGTATAACAAAGTTCCCTGATCGAGTATAACAAAGCCCACTGATCGAGTATAACAAAGCCCCCTTATCTTGAATAACAAAGTCCCCTGATCGAGTATAACAAAGCCCCCTAATCAAGTATAACAAAGGCCCCTGATCGAGTGTAACAAAGTCCCCTGATCGAGTATAACAAAGGCCCATGATCGAGTATAACAAAATTTCCCTGATCGAGTATAACAAAGCCCCCTCATCGAGTATAACAAAGTCCCCCTTATCGAGAATAACTAAGTCCCTTGATCGAGTATAACAAAGCCCCCTCATCAAGTATAACAAAGGCTCCAGATCGAGTATAACAAAGTCTCCTGGTCGAGTATGACAAAGACCCCTGAAAGATTATAACAAAGGCCCCTGATCGAGTTTAACAAAGTTCCCTGATCGAGTATAACAAAGCCCCCTGATCGAGAATAACATAGTCCCCTGATCGAGTATAACAAAGTCCCCTGATCGAGTATAACAAAGGTCCCTGATCGAGTTTAACAAAGGCCCGTGATCGAGTATAACAAAGTCCCCTGGTCGAGTAAAACAAAGTCGCCTGAACGAGTATAACAAAGGCCCTTGATCGAGTATAACAAAGTTCCCTGATCGAGTATAACAAAGCCCCCTGATCGAGTATAACAAAGACCCCATTATCGAGAATAACAAAGTCTCCTGATCGAGCATAACAAAGCCCACTGATCGAGTATAACAACAAATTTCTGAATTACAGGAACAAAGTCCCCTCATCGATTATAAATAAAGGCCCTCATCGAGTATAACAAAATCCTATGATCAAGAATAACAAAGTCCTCATCGAATATAACAAAGTCCCTGATCGAGTATAACAAAGTTCCTGATCGAGTATAACAAGGGCCCCTGTTCGAGTATAACATAGTCCCTGAACGATTATAACAAAGGCCCCGATCGAGTTTAACAAAGCCCCCTAATTGAGTATAACAAAGTCCCCTTATCGAGAATAACAATGTCCCCTGATTGAGTATAACAAAGCCTCCTGATCAAGTATATAACAGCGCCCTCTGATCGAGTATACAAAGTTCCCTGTCGAGTATAACAAAGTCCCCTGATCGAGTATATAACAAAGTCCTGATCGAGTATAACAAAGATCCCTGATCGAGTATAACAAAGCCCTCTGATCGAGTATAACAAAGTCCCCTGATCGAGTATATACAAAGTCCCTGATTGGAGTATAACAGCGCCCCTCATCGAGTTTAACAATGGCCCCTGATCGAGTATAACAAAGTCCCCTGGTTTAGTATAAACAAACCCCTGTCGAGTATATAACAAAACCCCTGATCGAGTATAACTAAGGCCCCTGATCGAGTATAACAAAGGCCCCTGATCGAGTATATAACAAAGTCCCCTGATCAGTATAACAAAGCCCTCATCGAAAGTAAAACAAAGTCCTCTGATCCAGTGTATAACAAAGTCCCTCACCGAGTATAATAATGTTCCCCTGATTCTATGATAACAAAGCCCTTTATAGAGTATAACAAAGTCCTGATCGATTATAACAAAGTCCCTGATCGTATAACAAAGGCCCCTGATCGAGTATATAACAAAGGCCCTCATCGAAAATAACAAAGTCCCATGATCGAGTATAAAATAGTCCCATCATCGAATATAACAAAGTCCCCTGACGAGTATAACAAATTCCCCTGATCGAGTAGAACAAAGTCCCTCATCGATTATAACAAAGGCCCCTCATCGAGTATAACAAAGTCCAATGATCGAGTATAACAAAGTCCCCTGATCGAGTAAAACAAAAGCCCCCCATCGAGTTTAACAGAATCCACTGATCGAGTATAATGTCCCCTGTCGATATAACAAAGGCCCCTTATCGAGTTTAACAAAGGCCCCTCATCGAGTATAACAAAGTCCCTTGGTAGATTTATAAGAAACTCCCCTGATCGAGTTTAACAGAGTCCCCTGGATCGAGTATAACAAAGTCCCTGATCGAGTATAAATAAAACCCCTGAATTATAACAAAGGCCCTGATCAAGTATAACAAAGGCCCTGTAGATAGAGTATAACAAAGTCCCCTGGTCGAGTATAACAAAGTCCTCTATCGAGTATAGCAAAGTCTCCCAGATCGAGTATAAACAAAGTCCCTGATCGAGTATAACAAAGGCCTCTAATCGAGTATAAATAAAGGCCCTCAATAAGTATAACAAAGTCCCTTGATCGAGTATAACAAAGTCCCCTGATCGGGATTATAACAAAGTCCCCTGATCGAGGCAACAAAGTCCCTGATCGAGTATAACAAAGTTCTGATCGAGTATAACA
This sequence comes from Homarus americanus, assembly GCF_018991925.1. Lineage (NCBI taxonomy): Eukaryota > Metazoa > Arthropoda > Malacostraca > Decapoda > Nephropidae > Homarus > Homarus americanus. The sequence continues at coordinate 20,338 of NW_024739187.1, read as the reverse complement.
AAGCCCCTGATCGAGTATAACAAAGTCCCTGATCGAGTATAACAAAGTCCCTGATCGAGTATAACAAAGCGCCCTCATCGAGTTTAACAAAGGCCCCTGATCGAGTATAACAAACCCTGGTCGAGTTTAACAAACTCCTGGTCAAGTGGCAACAAAGTCCCCTGATCGAAAGCATAACAAAGTCCCCTGAACGATTATATAACAAAGGCCTCGATCATATAACAAAGTTTCGTGATCGAGTATAACAAAGTTCCTTGATCGAGTATATAACAAGGTCGCCTGATCGAGTATAACAAAGTCCCCTGATCGAGTATAACAAAGGGCCCTGATCGAGTTTAACAAAGGCCCTGATCGAGTATAACAAAGTCCCTGGTCGAGTATAACAAAGGCCCTCATCGAAGTTTAACAATGGCCCCCATCGAGTATAACAAAGTCCCCTGGTTAAGTATAACAAAACTCCTGGTCGAGTATAACAAAGTCCCCTGATCGAGTATAACCAAGGCCCCTGATCGAGTATAACAAAGGCCCCTGATCGAGTATAACAAAGTCCCCTGATCGAGTATAACAAAGCCCCCTATCGAGTAAAACAAAGTCCCCTGATCCAGTATAACAAAGTCCCCCACCGAGTATAATACCGTTCCCTGATCGAGGATAACAAAGCCTCATAGAGTATAACAAAGTCTCTGATCGATTATAACAAAGTCCCTGATCGGGTATAACAAAGGCCCCTGATCGAGTATAACAAAGGCCCCTCATCGAAAATAACAAAGTCCCATGATCGAGTATAAAATAGTCCCATCACGAATAACATAACAAAGTCCCTGATCGAGAAATAGCCCCTGATCGAGTAGAACAAAGTCCCCTATCGATTATAACAAAGGCCCTCATCGAGTATAACAAAGTCCAATGATCGAGTATAACAAAGTACTCTGATCGAGTAAACAAAGGCCCCTGATCGAGTTTAACAGAATCCACCGATCGAATATAAAACAAATGCCCCCGGTCGAGTATAACAAAGGCCCCTTATCGAGTTTAACAAAGTACCCTCATCTAGTATGGGCTCAAAACCCCGGGTAGATTTATAAAAAAGTCCCCTCATCGAATATAACAAAGTCCCCTGATCGAGTATAACAAAGCCCCCTGATCGAGTATAACAAAGCTCCCTTTATCTTGAGTAACAAAGTCCCCTGATCGAGTATAACAAAGCCCCCTGATCAAGTATAACAAAGCCCCCTGATCGAGCATAAGAAAGTCCCCCTTATCGAGAATAACAAAGTCCCCTGATTGAGTATAACAATGCCCCCTAATCAAGTATAACAAAGGCCTCTAATCGAGTATAACAAAGGCCCCTCAATAAGTATAACAAAGTCCCTTGATTGAGTATAACAAAGTCCCCTGATCGAGTATAACAAAGTCCCCTTATCGAGTATAAAAAAGTCCCCTGATCGAGTATAACAAATTTCCCAGATCGAGTATAACAAAGCCCCCTGATCGAGTATAACAAAGTCCCCTGATCGAGTATAACAAAGGCCCCTGATCGAGTTTAACAAAGGCCCCTGATTGAGTATAACAAAGTCCCCTGGTCGAGTTTAACAAACTCCCCTGGTCAAGTATAACAAAGTCCCCTGATCGAGAATAACAAAGTCCCCTGAACGATTATAACAAAGGCCCCTGATCGAGTATAACAAAGTTTTGTGATCGAGTATAACAAAGCCCCCTGATCGAATATAACAAGGTCGCCTGATCGAGTATAACAAAGTCCCCTGATCGAGTTTAACAAAGGCCCTGTTCGAGTATAACAAAGGCCTCTAAAAGAGTATAACAAAGGCCACTGATCGAGTTTAACAAAGTCCCATATTCCAATATAACAAAGTCCCTTATCGAACATAGCAAAGTCCTCTGATCGAGTATAACAAAGGCCCTGATCGAGTATAACAAACCCCTGATCGAGTATAACAATGCCCCCATCAAAGTATAACAAAGGCCCTGATCGAGTATATCAAAGCCCTCATCAAGTATAACAGCGCCCCTTATCGAGTATAACAAAGACCCCTGGTCGTATAACAAAGTTCCTGATCGAGTATAACAAAGCCCCTAATCGAGTAAAACAAAGTCCCCTGAGCGAGAATAATAACCCCTCATCGAGTATAACAAAGTCTCTCATCGAGTTTAACAAAGTCTCAATCGAAAATAACAGGCCTGTGATTGAGTTTAACAAAGGCCCTGATCGAGTAAAACAAAGTCCCTGATTGAGTATAACAAAGGCCCTGATCGAGTTTAACAGCGCCCTTAATCGAGTATAACAACGTCCCCGGCCGAGTATAACAAAGGCCCCTGATCGAATATAACAAAGGCGCCTGAACGAGTATAACAAAGGCCCTGATAGAGAATAACAAAGTTCCCTGATCGAGTATAATAAAGCCCTTGATCGAGGATAACAAAGTTTCTGATCGAGTATAACAATGCCCCTGATCGAGTATAACAAAGTCCCCTGATCGAGAATAACAAAGGCCCTGATCGAGTATAACAATGCCCCCTTATCAAGTTTAACAAAGGCCCTGATCGAGTATAACAAAGACCCTGGCCGAGTATAAAAAAGTCCCCTGATCGAGTATAACAAAGGCCCCTGATCGAGTATAACAAAGGCCCTAATCGAGAAAACAAAGTCCCTGATTGAGTATAACAAAGCCTCATCGAGTAAAACAAAGTCCCTGATCGAGTATAACAAACACCCCTGAACAGAGTATAACAAAGTCTCCTCATCGAGTTTAACAAGTCCTCTAATCGAGAATAACAAAGGCCTTTGATCGAAGTTTAACAAAGCCCCTGTCCGAGTATAACAAAGGCCTCTAAAGGAATATAACAAAAGGGCCACTGATCGAGTTTAACAAAGTCCCATATTCCAAAATAACAAAGTCCCTTATCGAACATAGCAAAGTCCTCTGATCGAGTATAACAAAGGCCCCTGATCGAGTATAACAAAGTCCCTGATCGAGTATAACAATGCCCCCTGATCCAAGTATAACAAAGCCCTCGATCAAGTATATCAAAGCCCCTCATCAAGTATAACAAAGGCCCTTATCGAGTATAACAAAGACCCCTGGTCGTGTATAACAAAGTTCCTGATCGAGTATAACAAAGCCCCTGATCGAGTAAAACAAAGTCCCCTGAGCGAGTATAACAAACTCCTCATCGAGTATAACAAAAATCTCCTCATCGAGTTTAACAAAGTCCTCAAATCGAAAATAACAAAGCTTTGATTGAGTTTAATAAAGGCCCTGATCGAGTAAAACAAAGTCCTCTGATTGAGTATAACAAAGGCCCTGATCGAGTTTAACAAAAGGCCCTAATCGAGTTATAACAAAGTTCCTGGTCGAGTATAACAAAGGCTGATCGCAAATATAACAAAGGCTCCTGATCGAGTATAACAAAGGCCCTGATCGAGTAAAACAAAGTCCCTGATCGAGTATAACAAACTCCCCTGATCGAGTATAATAAAGTCTCCTCATCGAGTTTAACAAAGTCCTCTAATCGAGAATAACAAAGGCCTTTGATCGCGAGTTTAACAAAAGGCCCTGTTCGAGTATAACAAAAGCCTCTAAAAGAGAGAGTATAACAAAGGCCACTGATCCAGGTTTAACAAAGTCCATATTCCAATATAACAAAGTTCCCTTATCGAACATAGCAAAGTCCTCTGATCGAGTATAACAAAGGCCCTGATCGAGTATAACAAAGTCCCCTGATCGAGTATAACAATGCCCCTGATCCAAGTATAACAAAGGCCCTGATCGAAGTATATCAAAGCCCCCTCATCAGAAACAAAAGGCCCTTATCGAGTATAACAAAGACCCCTGGTCATGTATAACAAAGTTCCTGATCAGTATAACAAAGCCCCTGATCGAGTAAACAAAGTCCCTGAGCGAGTATAACAAACTCCCTCATCGAGTATAACAAAGTCTCCTCATCGGGTTTAACAAAGTCCTCAAATCGAAAATAACAAAGGCCTGTGATTGAGTTTAACAAAGGCCCCTGATCGAGTAAAACAAAGTCCCCTGATTGAGTATAACAAAGGCCCTGATCGAGTTTAACAAAGGCCCCTAATCAGTATAACAACGTCCCCGGCCGAGTATAACAAAGGCCCCTGATCGAATATAACAAAAGGCGCCTGAACGAGTATAACAAAGGCCCTGATAAGTATAACAAGTTCCTGATCGAGTATAACAAAGCCCTTGATCGAGGATAACAAAGTTTCCTGATCGAGTATAATGCCCCTGATCGGTATAACAAAGTCCCTGATCGAGAATAACAAAGGCCCTGATCGAAGTATAACAATGCCCCTTATCAAGTTTAACAAGGCCCTGATCGAGTATAACAAAGACCCTGGCCGAGTATAACAAGTCCTCTGATCGAGTATAACAGGCCCTGATCAGGTATAACAAAGGCCCCTGATCGAGAGTAAACAAAGTCCCTGATTGAGTATAACAAAGCCCCTGATCGAGTAAAACAAGATCCCTGATCGAGTATAACAAACACCCTGAACAAGTATAACAAAGTCTCCTCATCGAGTTTAACAAAAGTCCTCTAATCGAGAATAACAAAGGCCTTTGATCGAGTTTAACAAAGGCCCCTGTTCGAGTATAACAAAGGCCTCTAAAGAGTATAACAAAGACCACTGATCGAGTTTAACAAAGTCCCATATTCCAATATAACAAAGTCCCTTTATCGAACATAACAAAGTCCTCTGATCGAGTATAACAATGCCCCTGATCAGAAGTATAACAAAGGCCCTGATCGGTATAACAAAGACCCTGGCCGAGTATAACAAAGTCTGATCGAGTATAACAAAGCCCCTGATCGCGTAAAACAAAGTCCCTGATCGAGTATAACAAACTCCCCTGATCGAGTATAACAACGTCTCCTCATCGAGTTTAACAAAGTCCAATAATCGAGAATAACAAAGGCCCTTCATCAAGTATAACAAAGGCCCCTGATCGAATATAACAAACACCCCTGGCCGAGTATAACAAAGTCCCTGCATGATTATAACAAAGGCTACTGATCGAGTATAACAAAGTTTCCTGATCGAGTAAAACAAAGCCCCCTGATCGAGTATAACAAAGTCCCCTAATCGAGTTTAACAAAGCCCCCTCATCGAGTAAAACAAAGTCCCCTGATCGAGTATAACAAAAAACTCTGATCGAGTATAACAAAGGCCCCTGATCGAGTATAACAAAGTTCCCTGATCGAGTATAACATAGCCCCCTGATCGAGTATAACAATGTACCCGTCATCGAGAATAACAAATTACCATGATCGAGTATATCAAAGCCCCCTCATCAAGTATAACAAAGGCCCCTTATCGAGTATAACAAAGACCCCTGGTCGTGTATAACAAAGTTCCCTGATCGAGTATAACAAAGCCCCCGGATCGAGTAAAACAAAGTCCCCTGAGCGAGTATAACAAACTCCCCTCATCGAGTATAACAAAGTCTCCTCATCGAGTTTAACAAAGTCCTCAAATCGAAAATAACAAAGGCCTTTGATTGAGTTTAATAAAGGCCCCTGATCGAGTAAAACAAAGTCCTCTGATTGAGTATAACAAAGGCCCCTGATCGAGTTTAACAAAGGCCCCTAATCGAGTATAACAACGTTCCTGGTCGAGTATAACAAAGGCCCCTGATCGAATATAACAAAGGCTCCTGATCGAGTATAACAAAGGCCCCTGATCGAGTAAAACAAAGTCCCCTGATCGAGTATAACAAACTCCTGATCGAGTATAATAAAGTCTCCTCATCGAGGTTTAACAAGTCCTCTAATCGAGAATAACAAAAGGCCTTTGATCGAGTTTAACAAAGGCCCTGTTCGAAATATAACAAAGACACTCTAAAAAGAGTATAACAAAGGCCACTGATCAGGTTTAACAAAGTCCTGTTCAATATAACAAAGTCCCTTATCGAACATAGCAAGTCACTCTGATCAGGTGGTATAGCAGGCCTGATCAGCGGTATAACAAAGTCCCCTGATCGAGTATAACAATGCCCCCTGATCAAGTATAACAAAGGCCCCTGATCGAGTATATCAAAGCCCCCTCATCAAGTATAACAAAGGCCCCTTATCGAGTATAACAAAGACCCCTGGTCGTGTATAACAAAGTTCCCTGATCGAGTATAACAAAGCCCCCTAATCGAGTAAAACAAAGTCCCCTGAGCGAGAATAACAAACTCCCCTCATCGAGTATAACAAAGTCTCCTCATCGAGTTTAACAAAGTCCTCAAATCGAAAATAACAAAGGCCTGTGATTGAGTTTAACAAAGGCCCCTGATCGAGTAAAACAAAGTCCCCTGATTGAGTATAACAAAGGCCCCTGATCGAGTTTAACAAAGGCCCCTAATCGAGTATAACAACGTCCCCTGGCCGAGTATAACAAAGGCCCCTGATCGAATATAACAAAGGCGCCTGAACGAGTATAACAAAGGCCCCTGATAGAGTATAACAAAGTTCCCTGATCGAGTATAACAAAGCCCCTTGATCGAGGATAACAAAGTTTCCTGATCGAGTATAACAATGCCCCCTGATCGAGTATAACAAAGTCCCCCTTATCGAGAATAACAAAGGCCCCTGATCGAGTATAACAATGCCCCCTTATCAAGTTTAACAAAGGCCCCTGATCGAGTATAACAAAGACCCCTGGCCGAGTATAACAAAGTCCTCTGATCGAGTATAACAAAGGCCCCTGATCGAGTATAACAAAGGCCCCTGATCGAGTAAAACAAAGTCCTCTGATCGAGTATAACAAAGGCTGATCGAGTATAACAAGTCCCCTGATCGGGTATAACAATGCCCCTGATCAAGTATAACAAAGGCCCTGATCGAGTATAACAAAGACTGGCCGAGTATAACAAAGTCCCCTGATCGAGGTATAACAAAGCCCCTTATCGAGTATACAAAGTCCCTAATCGAGTAAAAACAAAGCCCCTGATCGAGGTAAAACAAAGTCCCTGAACGAGTATAACAAAAAACTCTGATCGAGGTATAACAAGGCCTTTGATCGAGTATAACAAAGTCCCTGATCGAGTATAACAAAACCCTGATCGAGTAAAACAAAGTCCCTGATCGAGTATAACAAACTCCCTGATCGAGGTATAACAAAGTCTCTCATCAGTTTAACAAAGTCAATAATCGAGAATAACAAAGGCCCTCATCGAGTATAACAAGGCCCCTGATCGAGTATAACAAAGTCCCTGATCGGAGGGACAAAGTCCCCTGATCGAGTGTAACAAAGTCCCTGCACGATTATAACAGAGGCTACTGATCGAGTATAACAAAGTTTCTGATCGAGTAAAACAAAGACCCTGATCGAGTGAAACAAAATCCCTGATCGAGGTATAACAAAGCCCCTGTTGGGGAATAACAAAAATCTGATCGAGAATAACAAAGTCCCCTGGTCGAGTATAACAAAGCCCCTGATCAAATATAACAAAGGCCCTGAATGAGTATAACAAAGACCCTGGCCAGGTATAAAAAGTCCCCTGATCGAGTATAACAAAGGCCCTGATCGAGTATAACAAAGGGCCCTGATCGAGTATAACAAGTTCCTGATCGAGTATAAAGCCCCTGATAGAGGTAAAACAAAGTCCCCTGATCGAGTATAAAGAACTCCCCTGATCGAGTATAACAAGTCTCCTCATCAGGTTAAACAAAGTCCTCTAATCGAGAATAACAAAGGCCTTTGATCGAGGTTTCACAAAGGCCCCTGTTCGAGTATAACAAAGGCCTCTAAAGAGTATAACAAAGGCCACTGATCGAGTATAACAAAGTCCCCTGATCGAGTATTACAGAGTCCCTTGATCGAGTATAACAGAGTCCTCTCATCGAATTATAACAAAGGCCCTCATCGAGTATTATAAAGGTCCTGATCGAGAGTATAACAAGTACCCTGATCGGGTATAACAAGGGCCCTGATCGAGTATAACAAAGGCCCTCATCGAGTATAACAAAGGTTCCATGGTCGAGTATAACAAAAGTCCCTCATTGAATATAACAAAGTCGATCAGGTATTACAAAGTCCCTGATCGGGGAGCAGAAGTCCCTGATCGAGTATAACAAAGTCCCTGAACGATTATAACAAGGCCCTGATCGAGTATAACAAAGTTTCCTGATCGAGTAAAACAAAGCCCCTGATCGAGTATAACAAAGTCCCTGATCGGGTATATAAAGTCCTGATTGGAGTATAACAAAGTTCCCTAATCGAGTATAACAAAGCCCTTGATCGAGTATAACAAATTTCCTGATCGAGTATAACAAAGCCCCCTGATCGAGGTATAACAAAGCCCCTTGATCGAGTATAACAAAGGTTCCCTGATGGGTATAACAAAGGCCCCTGATCGAGGTATAACAAGTCCCTGATCAGGTAACAAAGCCCCTGATCGAGTAAAACAAAGTCCCTGATCGAGTATAAAGAACTCCCTGATCGAGTATAACAAAGTCTCCTCATCGAGTTTAACAAAGTCCTCTAATCGAGAATAACAAAGGCCTTTGATCGAGTTTAACAAAGCCCTGTTCGAGTATAACAAAGTCCCTAATCGAGTAAAACAAAGCCCCTGATCAGGTAAAACAAAGTCCCTGAACAGGTATAACAAAAACTCGATCGGTATTAAAGGCCTTTGATTGAGTATAACAAGTCCCCTGATCGAGTATAACAAAACCCCCTGATCAGGTAAACAAAGTCCCCTGATCAGGTATAACAAACTCCTGATCGAGTATAACAAAGTCTCCTCATCGAGTTTAACAAAGTCAATAATCGAGAATAACAAAGGCCTCTCAGGTATAACAAAGGCCCTGATCAAGTATAACAAAGTCCTGATCGGGGAACAAAGTCCCCTGATCGAGTGTAACAAAGTCCCCTGCACTATTATAACAGGGCTACTGATCGAGTATAACAAAGTTTCCTGATCGAGTAAACAAAGACCCTGATCGAGTGAAACAAAATCCCTGATCGAGTATAAAAAGCCCCTGTTGGGAATAACAAATCCCCTGATCGAGAATAACAAAGTCCCTGGTCGAGTATAACCAAAGCCCCTGATCAAATATAACAAAGGCCCGAATGAGTATAACAAAGACCCTGGCGAGTATAACAAAGTCCCCTGATCGAGTATAACAAAGGCCCTGATCGAGTATAACAAGGCCCCTGATCGGGTATAACAAAGTTCCTGATCGAGTATAACAAAGCCCTGATAGAGTAAAACAAGTCCCTGATCGAGTATAAGAACTCCCTGATCGAGGTATAACAAAGTCTCCTCATCGTGAGTTAAACAAAGTCCTCTAATCGAGAATAACAAAGGCCTTTGATCGAGTTTCACAGCCCTGTTCGAGATATAACAAAGCCTCTCAAAGAGTATAACAAAGGCCACTGATCGAGTATAACAAAGTCCCTGATCGAGTATTACAGAGTCCCTTGATCCGAGTATAACAGAGTCCTCTCATCCGAGTATAAAAAAGGCCCCTCATCGAGTATAACAAAGTCCTTGATCGAGGTATAACAAAGTACCTGATCGGGTATAACAAGGGCCCCTGATCGAGTATAACAAAGGCCCTCATCGGAGTATAACAAAGTTCCATGGTGCGAATAACACAGAGTCCCTCATTGAATATAACAAAGTCCCTGATCGGGTATTACAAAGTCCCTGATCGAGGAGCAAGAAGTCCCTGATCGAGTATAACAAAGTCCCCTGAACGATTATAACAAAGGCCCTGATCGGTATAACAAAGGTTTCCTGATCGGGAAAAACAAAGCCCCTGATCGGGTATAACAAGTCCCTGATCGAGTATAACAAAGTCCCTGATTAGGTATAACAAGTTCCTAATCGAGGTATAACAAAGCCCTTGATCGAGTATAACAAATTTCCTGATCGGGTATAACAAAGCCCCTGATCGAGTATAACAAAGCCCTTGATCGAGTATAACAAAGTTCCTGATGGAGTATAAACAAGGCCCCTGATCAGGGTATAACAAAGTCCCTGATCGAGTACAACAAAGCCCCTGATCAGGTAAAACGAAGTCCCTGATCGAGTATAAAGAACTCCTGATCGAGTATAACAAGTCTCCTCATCGAGTTTAACAAGTCCTCTAATCGAGAATAACAAAGGCCTTTGATCGGAGTTTAACAAGGCCCTGTTCAGGTATAACAAAGTCCCTTGATCCAGTATAACAAAGTCTTCTTATCAAATATAACAAAGCCCCTGATCGAGTATAACAAAGCCCCTGTTGAGTATAACAAATTCCCTGATCCGAGAATAACAAATTCCCTGATCGACTATAACAAAGCCCCTGATCCGTACAACAAGGCCCTGATCGAGTATAACAAAGACCCTGGCCGAGGTATAACAAAGTCTGATCAGGTAAAAACAAAGGCCCTGATCGAGTATAACAGGAGCTGATCGAGTATATCAAGTCCCTGATCAGGTATAACAAAGCCCCTGATCAGGTAAAACAATGTCCTGATCAGAGTATAACAAACTCCCTGATCGAGTATAACAAAGTCTCCTCATCGAGTTTAACAAAGTCCTCTAATCGAAGAATAACAAGGCCCTGTTCAAGTATAACAAGGCCTCTCTAAAAGAGAAGTATCAAAGGCCACTGATCGAGTATAACATCCCATGATCCAGTATAACAAAGTCCCTTATCGAGATATAACAAAGTCCCTGATCAGGCATAACAAGGGCCCTGATCTAGTAAAACAAAGTCCCCTGATCGGGTATAACAAAAGTCCCTGATCGAGGAAGACAAAGTCCCTGATCGAGTGCAAGTCCCTGATCGAGTATAACAAGGTCACTCTGATCAGTATAAGAAAATCCTCTGATCGGGTATAACAGGGCCTGATCCGAGTATAACGGCCCTCCTCGAGTATAACAAGTCCCATGGTCGAGTATAACAAAGTCCCCTCATCGAATATAACAAGAGTCCCTCATCAAAGTACCTCCCTCATCGAGAATAACAAATTCCATGATCGAGTATAACAAAGCCCCTCATCAGAAGTATAACAAAGGCCCGCTTATCGGGTATAACAAAGACCCTGGTCTGAGAGTATAACAAAGACCCTGGTCGAGTATAACAAAGTCCCTGATCGAGAGTATAACAAAGGCCCTGATCTGGTAAAACAAAATCCCTGATCGGTATTACTGAGGTCCTGATCGGTATAAACAAGTCCTCTGATCAGAGTATAACAAGTCCCTGATCGGGTATAACAAGGGCCCCTGATCAAGAGTATAACAAAGGCCCTCATCGAGTATAACAAAGTCCCATGGTCGAGGTATAACAAAAGGTCCCTCATCGAATATAACAAAGTCCCTGATCGAGGTATAACAAAGTCCCCTGATCGAGAACAAATCCCCTCATCGAGTGTAACAAAGTCCCCTGCACGATTATAACAAAGGGCTACTGATCAGGTATAACAAAGTTTCCTGATCAAGTAAAACAAAGTCCCTGATTGAGTATAACAAAAGGCTGATCGAGGTTTAACAAAGGCCCCTCATCAGGTATGAATCCTGGTCAGGTATAACAAGGCCCTGATCCGATATAACAGGGCTGAACGAGGTATATCAAAGGCCCTGATCGAAACAAAGTTCCCTGATCAGAGTATAACAAGGCCCTTGTTGAGTATAACAAAGTTCCTGATCAGGTATAACAAGCCCCTGATCGAGGTATAACAAGGCCCTGATCCAAGTATAACAAGGCCCTGATCGAGTATAAGACCCTGTAAGTATAACAAAAGTCCCTGATTAGATTAGAACAAAGGTCCTGATCGATATTACAAGTCCCTGATGCGAGTATAACAAGGTCACTCTGATCGGTATAACAAAGTCCCTCATCGGTATAACAAAGTCCCATGGTCGTTATAACAAGTCCCTCATCGAATATAACAAAGTCTGATCGGTATAACAAAGTTCTGATCGAGGAGAACAAGGTCACTGATCGAGTGTAACAAAGTCCCTGCTGCATTATAACAAAGCTACTTATCGGTATAAGATTTCATCAAGTAAAACAAAGCCACCTGATCGAGTATAACAAGGCTGATCGGCGGGTTTAACAAAGGCTGATCGGTATAACAAAGTCCCTGGTCGAGTATAACCAAGGCTGATCGAAGATAACAAGGAAGGCCTGAACAGAGAGTATAACAAAGGGCCCTGAACAGTATAACAAGTTCCTGATCGAGATATAACAAAGCCCCTGATCGAGTATAACAAAAGTACCCCTCATCGAGAATAACAAATTCCCATGATCGAGTAACAAAGCCCTTATCAAGTATAACAAGGCCCTGATCGAGTATAACATAGCCCCTGATCGAGTATAACAAAGTACCCGTCATCGAGAATAACAAATTCCCAGATCGAGGTATAACAAAAGTCTCCTCATCGAGTTTAACAAGTCAATAATCAAGGAATAACAAAGGAGGCCCTCATCGAGTATAACAAGGCTGATCGAGTATAACAAAGTCCCTGATCAGTATAAAGAACTCTGATCGAGTATAACAAAAGTCTCTTCATCTGAGTTTAACAAAGTCCTCAAATCGAGAATAACAGTCCCTGATCGGGAGAACAAAGTCCCTTATCGAGTATAACAAAAACCCTGGTGTAATATAACAAAGTTCCTGATCGAGTATAACAAAGCTCCCTGATTCGAGGTAAAACAAAGTCCCTGAGGCGAGTATAACAAACTCCTCTCATCGAGTATAACAAAGTCTCCTCATCGAGGTTTAACAAAGTCCTCAAATCGAAAATAACAAAGGCCTTTGATTGAGGTTTAAAAAGGCCCTGTTCGAATATAACAAAGGCCTCTGAAGTATAAAAAAGGCCACTGATCAGGTATAACAAAGTCCCTGATCGAGGCATTACAGTCACCTAATCAGTATAACAGGAGTCCCTGATCGAGTATAACAAAGTCCCCTGATCGAGTATAACAAAGTCCCTGAACGATTATAACAAAGGCTCATCGAGTATAACAAAGTTTCTGATCGAGTAAACAAAGCTATCGAATATAAAGTCCCTGATCAAGTATAACAAAGTCCCTGATTGAGTATAACAAAGGCCCTGATCGGAGTTTAACAAAAGCTCGTTAATTATATAACAAAGTCCCCAGGTCGAGTATAACAAAGGCCCTTATCGAATATAACAAGGCCCCTCTTCGAATATAACAAAGGCCCTCTTCGAATATAACAAGGCGCCTGAACAGAGTATAACAAAGTTCCTGATCGAGTATAACAAAGCCCTTGATAGGGTATAACAAAGTCCCCTGATCGAGAATAACAAAGTCCCTGATCGAGGTATAACAAAGCCTCCTGATCAAGTATAACAAAGGCCCTGATCGAGTATAACAAAGCCCCTGATCGAGGTAAAACAAAAGTCCTGATCGGTATAACAAACTCCTGATCGGGTATAACAAAGTCTCCTCCTCGAGTTTAACAAGTCCAATAATCGAGAATAACAAAGGCCCTCATCGAGTATAACAAAGGCCCTGATAGGAGTATAACAAGTCCCTGATCGGTATAAAGAGACTCCCTGATCGTTATAACAAAGTCTCTTCGCTCGGGTTTAACAAGAGTCCTCTAATCGAGAATAACAGTCCCCTGATCGAGAGAACAAAGTCCCTGATCGAGTATAACAAAAGTCCCTGAACGATTATAACAAGGCCCTGATCGAGGAGAACAAAGTTTCTGATCGGGTGTAACAAAGTCCCTGCACGATTATAACAGAGGCTACTGATGAAGTATAACAAGGTTTCTGATCGAGTAAAAACAAAGTCCCTGATGGTATAACAAAGCCCCTGTTGGGGTATAACAAATTCCTGATCGAGAATAACAAAGTCCCTGGTCCGAGTATAACAAGCCCCTGATCAAGTATAACAAAGGCCCTGAATGAGTATAACAAAGACCCTGGCCAGGTATAACAAAGTCCCCTGATCGAAATTATAAAAAGGCCCCAAATCGAGGTATAACAAAGGCCTCTGATCGGTATAACAAAGTCCCCTGATCAGTATAACAAAGCCCTAATCAAAAGAAAGTCCCTGATCGGGGAATACCGAAGTCCCTGATCGAGTATAACGAAATTCTCCTCATCGGAGTTTAACAAAGTCCTCCTAATCGAGAATAACAAGAGGCCTTTGATCCGAGGTTTGCCAAAAGGCCCTGTTCGGGTATAATAAAGGCCTCTAAAGAGGTATAACAAAGGCCACTGATCGAGGTATAACAAAGTCCCCTGATCGAGTATTACAGAGTCCTTGATCGAGGTATAACAGAGTCCCCATAAAGGTATAACAAAAGGCCCTCATCAGGTATAACAAGTCCATGATCCAGTATAACAAAAGTACCCTTATCGAATATAACAAAGTCCCTGATGGAGTATAACAAGGCCCTGATCGAGTATAACAAAGTCCCTGATCGAGTATTACAAGGGGTCCCCTGATCAGGTATAACAAAGTCCCTGATCGGTATAAGAAAGTACCCTGATCGGGTATAACAATGGCCCCTGATCGGTATAACTCATGGAATTCCATGATCGAGAGCAGATGCCCTGTGGGTTAACAACTTTTTGAATGGTGGTAAAAATGACTAGGTCAGTCTTTAATTATGAGCTGCGATCAAATCAAATTTTTCAGTGCAGTTAGAAAGAATTCCAGATTGAGGTATAAAGTTCCCTAATCGAGTATAAAGCCTTGATCCGAGTATAACAGGGTTCCTGATCGAGTGTAACAAAACTAATCGAGTTTAACAAAAGCCCTTGAATTCAAATTTCCTGATTAAAGTATAGCAAGGCCCTGATCGGATATAACAAAGTCCCTGATCGAGTACAACAAAGCCCTCTGATCGGTAAAATAAAGTCCTGATAGAGTATAAAGAACTCCCTGATCGAGAGTATAACAAAGTCTCCTCATCGAGTTTAACAAGTCTCTCCTCTAATCGAGAATAGCAAAAGGCCTTTGATCGAGTTTAACAAAGGCCCCTGTTTGAGTAGAACAAAGGCCTCTAAAAAAGTATAACAAAGGCCACTGATCGAGTATAACAGTCCATGATCAATATAACAAAGTCCCCTTATCGAATATAACAAAGTCCCTGATAGAGGTATAACAAGGCTCGTCTAATATAACAAAGTTCCCTGATCGAGTATTACAGAGTCCCCAGATCGAGATATAACAAGAATCCACTGATCGATAACAAAGTGTCCCCTGATCCGGGTATAACAAGGGCACCTGATCTGAGTATAACAAAGGCCCCTCATCGAGTATAACAAGTCCCATGGTCGGGTATAACAAAAGTCCTCATCGAATATAACAAAGTCCTGATCGAGTATAACAAAAGTCCTGATCGAGGAGAACAAAGTCCCTGATCGAGGTGTAACAAAGTCCTGCATGATTTTACAAAGCCCCTGATCGAGTATAACAAACCCTGATCGGGTATAACAAAGTCTCCTCATCAGGTTTAACAAAGTCCAATAATCGAGAATAACAAAGGCCCCTCATCAGGTATAACAAAGGCCCTGATCAGGTATAACAAAGTCACCTGATCGAGTATAGAGAACTCCCTGATCGGGTATAACAAAGTCTCCTCATCGAGTTTAACAAAGACCGCTGGTCGAGTATAACAAAAGGCGCGTGATCGAGTATAACAAGGCCCTGATCGAGTATAACAGCCCTGATGTCGAGTATAACAAAGCCCTCTGATTGAGTAAAACAAAGTCCCTGATTGGGTATAACAAAGTCTCCTCATCGAGGATTAACAAAGTCCTCTAATCGAGAATAACAAAGGCCTTTGAAGAGTTTAACAAAGGCCCATGGTCGGAATATAACAAAGGCCTCTAAAGAGTGTAACAAAGGCCACTGATCGAGTATAAAAGAAGTCCCTGATCGAAATGTATAGAGTCCCGTCATCGTATAACAGTCCCTCATCGAGTATAACAAGGCCCTCATCGGTATAACAAAGTCCATGATCGAGTATAAAGTCCCTGATCGAGTATAACAAAGTTCCCTGATCGAGTATAACAAGAGTCCACTGAACGTTTATAACGTCTCCTCTATCGAGTATAACGAATTTCTGGTCGCGTAAAACAAAGCCCCTCATCGAGTATAACAAAGTCCTGATCAAGTATAAAAAAGTCCCTGACTGAGTATAACAAAGGCCCTGATCGAGTTTAACAAAGCCCTGATCGAGTATAACAAAGTCCCCAGGTCGAGGGTATAACCAAAGGCCCTCATCGAGCATAACAACTCCCATGGTCGAGGTATAACAAAATCCATCATCGAATATAACAAATCTATTCAAGATATAACAAGTCCCTGATCGAGAGAAAAAGTCTCTGATAGGTATAGCAAAGTCCCCTGCGATTATATCAAGGCCCTGATCGAGTATAACAAAGTTTCCTGGTCGGGTAAACAAAGTCCTGATGGGCGAGTATAACAAAGGCCCTGATCGAATATAACAAAGGTGCCTGAACAAGTATAACAAGGCTGATCAAGTATAACAAAGTTCCTGATCCAGAGTATAACAAAGTCCCCTGATCGAGTATAACAAAGCCCCTGATCAAGAGTATAACAATGGCCCTGATCGAGGTATAACAAAGACTCCTGGTCGATTATAACAAAGTCCCTGATCGAGATATAACAAGGCCCTGATCGAGTATAACAAAGGCCACTGATCGGAGTATAACAAACTCCTGATCGAGTATATAAGAATCTCCTCATCAGGTTTAACAAAGACCCTGGTCGAGTATAACAAAGGCGCCTGATCGAGTATAACAAAGGCTGATCGAGTATAACAAAGTATCCCTGATCAGGTATAACAAAGCCCTAATCGAGTAAAACAAAGTCCTGATTGAGTATAACAAAGTCTCCTCATCGAGATTAACAAAGTCCTCTAATCGAGGAATAACAAAGGCCACTGATCGAGTATAACAAAGTCTCCTATCGAGTTTAACAAAGACCCTGGTCGAGGTATAACAAAGGCGCCTGATCGAGTATAGCAAAGGCCCTGATCGAGGTATAACAAAGTCCCTAATCGAGTATAACAAAGCCCCCTAATCGGGTAAAACAAAGGTCCCTGATTGAGTATAACAAAGTCTCCTCATCGAGATTAACAAAGTCCTCTAATCGAGAATAACAAGGCCACTGATCGAGTATTACAGGAGTCCCCTCATCAGTATAACAGAGGTCCTCATCGAGTATAACAGGATCCCCTCATCGAGTATAACAAAAGGCCCTCATCGAGTATAACAAAGCCCCCTGATCGAGTATAACAAAGTCCCTGATCGAGTATAACAAAGTCCCTGACTGGAGTATAACAAAATCCCCTGGTCAGAGTACAACAAAGGCCCTGATCGAATATAACAAAGGTGCCTGAACGCGTATAACAAAGGCCCCTGATCGAGGTACAACAAGCGCCCTGATCGAGTATAACAAAGACCCTGGTCGAGTATTATAACAAAACCCCTGGTCGGAGTATAACAAAAAGTTCTGATCGAGTAAAACAAAGGCCCCTGATCCGAGTATAACAAAGTCCCCTGATCGAGTGTATAAAAAGTCCCCTGATTGAGTATAACAAAAGTCCCCTGGTCGAGTACAACAAAAGGCCCTGATCGAATATAACAAAGGTGCTTGAGCGCGTATAAAGGCCTGATTAAAGGTACAACAAACGCCCTGATCGAGTATAACAAAGACCCTGGTCTGGAGTAACCGAAGACCCTGGTGGTATAACAAAGCGCCTGATCAGGTAAACAAAAGGCCCTGATCGGGTAAAGGCCCTGATCGGGGTTAACAGGTCCCTGATCAATCCCTGTTCGAGGTTTAACAAAGGCCTCTAAAAGAGTATAACAAAGGCCGCTGATCGAGTATAACAACGTCCCCTGATCGAGTATTACAGAGTCCCCAGATCGGTATAACAGGAGTCCCTTATCGCGAGTATAACAAAGGCCCCTCATCGATATAACAAAGTCCCATGATAGGTATAACAAAAGTCCCTCATCGAATATAACAAAGTCCCCTGATCGAGAGTATAACAAAGTCCCTGATCTGAGTATAACAAAGTCCCCTGATCGAGTATAACAAAGTCCCTGAACGATTATAACAAGGCCCTCATCGAGGATAACAAAGTCCCCTGATTGAGTATAACAAAGGCCCCTGATCGAGTTTAACAGCCTCTGATCGAGATATAACAAAGTCCTTGTCGCAGTTATAACAAAAGGCCCTGATCGAATATAACAAAGGCGCCTGAACAGGTATAACAAAGGCCCTGATCGAGTATAACAAAGTTCCTGATCGAGTATAACAAGCCCCCTAATCAAGTATAACAAAGGCCCTGATCAAGTATAACAAAGACCCTTGTCGAGTATAACAAAGTCCTCATCGAGTATAACAAAGCCCCTCATAGAGTATAACAAAGTCCCCTGATCGAGTATAACAAGAGTCCCCTGATCGGGTAGCATAACAAGGCTCCTTGATCGAGTATAACAAGAGGCCCCTGATCGAGTATAACGAAAGTCCATGGTCGAGTATAACAAAGTCCCTCATCGTTTAACAAAGTTCCTCATCGGAGTATAACAAAGTCTCTCCTGATCGAGGGAGAACAAAATTCCCTGATCGAGTATAACAGAGTCCCTGAACGATTATAACAAGGCCCTGATCGAGTATAACAAATTCTGATCGGGTATAACAAAGTCCCTGATTTAGTATAACAAAGGCCCCTAATCGAGTTTAAAAAGGCCCATGATCGAGTATAACAAAGTCCCTGGTCGAGTATAACAAAGGCTCATATCGAGTATAACAAAAGTTCCCTGATCGAGTATAACAAAGCCCCCTGATCGAGTATAACAAGTCCCCTGATCGAGTATAACAAAGGCCCTGATCGAGTATAACAAAGCCCCTCATCAATTATAACAAATAAAGGCCCTGATCGAGTATAACGCCGGATCCATAATCGAGTGTAACAATGTCCCTAATTTTAGTATAACAAAGGCCCTTGATCGAGTATTTCAAAGTTCCCTGATCGAGTATAACAAAGTCCCCTCACCGAGTAAAACAAAGTCGTCTGATCGAGTATAACAAAGTCCCCTGATCGAGTATAATAAACTCCCCTGGTCGAGGATAACAAAGTCCCCTGATCGAATATAACAAAGTCCCCTGATCGAATATAACAAAGTCCCCTGATCGAGTAGAACAAAGTCCCCTCATCGAGTATAACAAAGGCCCCTCATCGAGTAAAACAAAGTCCCATGATCGAGTATAACAAAGTCCCTCATCGAATATAACAAAGTCTCCTGATCGAGTATAACAAAGTCCCCTGATCGAGTATAACAGAGTCCCCTCATCCAGTATAACAAAGGCCCCTCATCGAGTATAACAAAGTCCCATGATCGAGTATAACAAAGTCCCTCATCGAATATAACAAAGTCCCTGATCGAGTATAACAAAGTCCCCTGATCGAGTATAACAGAGTCCCCTATCCAGTATAACAAAGGCCCTCATCGAGTATAACAAAGTCCCATGATCGAGCATAACAAAGTCCTGATCGAGTATAACAAAGTCCCCTGATCGAGAATAACAAAGTCCCCTGATCGAGTATAACAAAGCCCCCTGATCAAGTATAACAAAGGCCACTGATCGAGTTTAACAAAGTTCCCTGATCGAGTATAACAAAGGCCCCTGATCGAGTATAACAAAGGCCCTTGATCGAGTATAACAAAGTTCCATGATCGAGTATAACAAAGTCCCCTCATCGAATATAACAAAGTCACCCTGATCGAGTATAACAAAGTCCCCTGATCGAGTAGAAAAAAATCCCCTCATCGAGGATAAAAAAGGCCCCTCATCGAGTATAACAAAGTCCCATGATCGAGTATAACAAAGTCCCCTGATCGAGTATAACAAAGGCCTCTGATCGAGGTTAACAAAGTCCCCTGATCGAGTTTAACAAAGTCCTCTAATCGAGAATAACAAAGGCCCCTGACCGAGTATAACAAAGGCCTCTGATCGAGTATAACAAGGGCCCCTGATCGAGTATAACAAAGTCTCCTCATCGATTTTAACAAAGTCCTCTAATCGAGAATAACAAAGGCCTTTGATCGAGTTTACCAACGGCCCCTGTTCGAGTATAACAAAGGCCTCTAAAAGAGTATAACAAAGGCCACTTTTCGAGTATAACAAAGTCCCCTGATCGAGTATTACAGAGTCCGCTGATCGAGGATAACAGAGTCCCCTCATCGAGTATAACAAAGGCCACTCATCGAGTATAACAAAGTCCCATGATCCAGTATAACAAAGTCCCCTTATCGAATATAACAAAGTCCCCTGATCGAGTTAA
>NW_024739186.1:0-16566 GCF_018991925.1 Homarus americanus | reverse complement strand
CCCAGCTTATTATCCCTAAATATTAAACACCCCAGCTTATTATCCCTAAATACTAAACACCCCAGCTTATTATCCCTAAAGATTAAACACCCCAGCTTATTATCCCTAAATATTAAACACCCCAGCTTATTATCCCTAAATATTAAACACCCCAGCTTATTATCCCTAAATACTAAACACCCCAGCTTATTATCCCTAAATATTAAATACCCCAGCTTATTATCCCTTAATATTAAACACCCCAGCTTATTATCCCTAAAGATTAAACACCCCAGCTTATTATCTCTAAATATTAAACACCCCAGCTTATTATCCCTAAATATTAAACACCCCAGCTTATTATCCCTAAATATTAAATACCCCAGCTTATTATCCCTAAATATTAAACACCCCAGCTTATTATCCCTAAATATTAAACACCCCAGCATATTATCCCTAAATATTAAACACCCCAGCTTATTATACCTAAATATTCAACACCACAGCTTATTATATCTAAATATTAGACACCCCAGCTTATTATACCTAAAGATTAAACACCCCAGCTTCTTATCCCCAAATGTTAAAAACCCCAGCTTATTATCCCTAAATATTAAACACCCCAGCTTATTATCCCTAAATAGTAAACACCCCAGCATATTATCCCTAAATACTAAACACCCCAGCTTATTATCCCTAAAGATTAAACACCCAAGCTTATTATCCCTAAATATTAAAAACCCCAGCTTATTATCCCTAAATATTAAACACCCGAGCTTATTATCCCTAAATACTAAACACCCCAGCTTATTATCCCTAAAGATTAAATACCCCAGCTTATTATCCCTAAATATTAAACACCCCAGCTTATTATCCCTAAATATTAAACACCCCAGCTTATTATCCCTAAATACTAAACACCCCAGCTTATTATCCTAAATATTAAATACCCCAGCTTATTATCCCTTATTAAACACCCCAGCTTATTATCCCTAAAGATTAAACACCCCAGCTTATTATCTCTTAAATATTAAACACCTAGCTTATTATCCTCCTAAATATTAAACACCCCAGCTTATTATCCCTAAATATTAAATACCCAGCTTATTATCCCCAAATATTAAAACACCCCAGCTTATTATCCCTAAATATTAAACACCCCAGCATATTATCCCTAAATATTAAACACCCAGCTTATTATACCTAAATATTCAACACCACAGCTTATTATATCTAAATATTAGATGGTTCCAGCTTATTATACCTAAAGATTAAAACACCCCAGCGCTTCTATCCCTTAAATGTTGCAAAAACCCCAGCTTATTATCCCTAAATATTAAACACCCCAGCTTATTATCCCTAAATAGTAAACACCCCAGCATACATCCCTAAATACTAAACACCCCAGCTTATTATCCTAAAGATTAAACACCCAAGCTTTATTATCCCTAAAATATTAAACACCTATTTATTATCCCTAAATATTAAACACCCCAGCTTATTATCCCTAAATATTAAACACCCGAGCTTATTATCCCTAAATATTAAACACCCCAGCTTATTATACCTAAAGATTAAACACCCCTGCTTATTATACCTAAAGATTAAACGCCCCAGCTTATTATACCTAAAGATTAAACACCCCAGCTTATCATACCTAAATATTAAACACCCCAGCTTAATATACCTAAAGATTAAACATCCCAGCTTATTATCCCTAAAGATTAAACACCCCAGCTTATTATCTCCTAAATATTAAACACCCCAGCTTATTATCCCTAAATATTAAACACCCCAGCTTATTATTCCTAAATATTAAACACCCCAGCTTATTATACCTAAAGAATAAACACTCCAGCAAATTATACCCAAAGGTTAAACACCCCAGCTTATTCAGCTTATTATACCTAAAGATTAAACACCCCAGCTTATTATCCCTAATTATTAAACACCCCAGCTTATTAACCCTAAATATTAAACACCCCAGCTTATTATCCCTAAACATTAAACACCCCAGCTTATTATCCCTAAATATTAAACACCCACGCTTATTATCCCTAAATATTAAACACCCTAGCTTATTATCCCTAAATATTAAACACCCCAGCTTATTATCCCTAAATATTAAACACCCCAGCTTATTATCCCTAAATACTAAACACCCCAGCTTATTATCCCTAAAGATTAAACACCCCAGCTTATTATCCCTAAAGATTAAACACCCCAGCTTATTATCCCTAAATATTAAACACCCCAGCTTATTATCCCTAAATATTAAACACCTTAGCTTATTATCCCTAAATATTAAACACCCCAGCTTATTATCCCTAAATATTAAACACCCCAGCCTATTATACCTAAATATTAAACACCCCAGCTTATTATACCTAAAGATTAAACACCCCAGCTTATTATACCTACAGATTAAACGCTCCAGCTTATTATACCTAAAGATTAAACACCCCAGCTTATTATACCTAAATATTAAACACCCCACCTTATTATACCTAAAGATTAAACACCCCAGCTTATTATCCCTAAATATTAAACACCCCAGCATATTATCCCTAAATATTAAACACCCCAGCTTATTATCCCTAAATATTAAACACCCCAGCTTATTATCCCTAAATATTAAACACCTCAGCTTATTATCCCTAAATATTAAACACCCCAGCTTATTATCGCTAAATATTAAACAACCCGGCTTATTATACCTGAATATTAAACACCCCAGCGTATTATATCTAAATATTAGACACCCCAGCTTATTATACCTAAAGATTAAACACCCTAGATTATTATCCCTAAATATTAAAAACCCCAGCTTATTATCCCTAAATATTAAACACCCCAGCTTATTATCCCTAAATACTAAACACCCCAGCTTTTTATCCCTAAAGATTAAACACCCCAGCCTATTATCCCTAAATATTAAACACCCTAATGGTCATCCTAAATATTAAACACCCCAGCTTATTATCCCTAAATATTAAAATAACACCCCAGCTTATTATCCCTAAATACTAAACACTCCCCAGCTTATTATCCCTAAAGATTAAACACCCAGCTTATTATCCCTAAAGATTAAACACCCAGCTTATTATACCTAAAGATTAAACACCCAGCTTATTATACCTAAAGATTAAACACCCAGCTTATTATACCTAAAGATTTAGCACCCCAGCTTATTATCCCTAAGCATTAAACACCCCAGCTTATTTTACCTGAAGATTAAACACCCCAGCTTATTATACCTAAACATTAAACACCCCAGCTTATTATACCTAAAGATTAAACACCCCAGCTTATTATACCTAAAGATTAAACACCCAGCTTATTATACCTAAAGATTAAACACCCAGCTTATACCTAAAGATTAAACACCCCCAAGCTTATTATCCCTAAATATTAAACACCCCAGCATATTATCCCTAAATATTAAAACACCCCAGCTTATTATCCCTAAATATTAAACACCCCAGCTTATTATCCCTAAATATTAAACACCTCAGCTTATTATCCCTAAATATTAAACACCCCAGCTTATTATCCCTAAATATTAAACAACCCGGCTTATTATACCTGAATATTAAACACCCCAGCGTATTATATCTAAATATTAGACACCCCAGCTTATTATACCTAAAGATTAAACACCCCAGATTATTATCCCTAAATATTAAAAACCCCAGCTTATTATCCCTAAATATTAAACACCCCAGCTTATTATCCCTAAATATTCAACACCCCAGCTTATTATCCCTAAATACTAAACACCCCAGCTTATTATACCTAAATATTAAACACCCTAGCTTATTATCCCTAAATATTAAACACCCCAGCTTATTATACCTAAAGATTAAACACCCCTGCTTAATATACCTAAAGATTAAACACCCCAGCTTATTATACCTAAAGATTAAACACCCCAGCTTATCATACTTCCAATATTAAAACACCCCAGCGTATTATACCTAAAGATTAAACACCCCAGCTTATTATACCTAAAGTTTAAACACCCCAGCTTATTATCCCTAAATATTAAACACACCCCAGCTTATTATCTCTAAATATTAAAACACCCCAGCTTATTATCCTCCTAAATATTAAACACCCCAGCTTATTATCCCCAAATATTAAACACCCCAGCTTATTATACCTAAAGATTAAACACCCCAGCTTATTATACCTAAACATTAAACACCCCAGCATATTATACCTAAAGATTAAACACCCCAGCTTATTATACCTAAATATTAAACACCCCACCTTATTATTCCTAAAGATTAAACACCCCAGCTTATTATCCCTAAATATTAAACACCCCAGCATATTATCCCTAAATATTAAACACCCCAGCTTATTATCCCTAAATATTAAACACCCAAGCTTATTATCCCTAAATATTAAACACCTCAGCTTATTATCCCTAAATATTAAACACCCCAGCGTATTATATCTAAATATTAGACACCCCAGCTTATTATACCTAAAGATTAAACACCCTAGATTATTATCCCTAAATATTAAAAACCCCAGCTTATTATCCCTAAATATTAAACACCCCAGCTTATTATCCCTAAATACTAAACACCCCAGCTTATTATCCCTAAATACTAAACACCCCAGCTTTTTATCCCTAAAGATTAAACACCTCAGCCTATTATCCCTAAATATTAAACACCCCAGCTTATTATCCCTAAATATTAAACACCCCAGCTTATTATCCCTAAATATTAAACACCCTAGCTTATTATCCCTAAATATTAAACACCCCAGCTTATTATACCTAAAGATTAAACACCCCTGCTTAATATACCTAAAGATTAAACACCCCAGCTTATTATACCTAAAGATTAAACACCCCAGCTTATCATACCTAAATATTAAACACCCCAGCGTATTATACCTAAAGATTAAACACCCCAGCTTATTATACCTAAAGATTAAACACCCCAGCTTATTATACCTAAAGATTAAACACCCCAGCTTATTATTCCTAAAGATTAAACACCCCAGCTTATTATACCTAAAGATTAAACACCCCAGCTTATTATACCTAAAGATTAAACACCCCAGCTTATTATACCTAAAGATTAAACACCCCAGCTTATTATCCCTAAACATTAAACACCCCAGCTTATTATCCCTAAACATTAATCACCCCAGCTTATTATCCCTAAACATTAGACACCCCAGCTTATTATACCTAAAGATTAAACACCCCAGCTTATTATCCCTAAACATTAAACACCCCAGCTTATTATCCCTAAACATTAAACACCCCAGCTTATTATCCCTAAACATTAAACACCACAGCTTATTATCCCTAAACATTAGACACCCCAGCTTATTATACCTAAAGATTAAACACCCCAGCTATTATACCTAAAGATTAAACACCCCAGCTTATAATCCCTAAATATTAGACACCCCAGCTTATTATCCCTAAAGATTAAACACCCCAGCTTATTATACCTAAAGATTAAACACCCCAGCTTATTATACCTAAAGATTAAACACCCCAGCTTATTATCCCTAAACATTAAACACCCCAGCTTATTATACCTAAAGATTAAACACCCCAGCTTATTATCCCTAAACATTAAACACCCCAGCTTATAATCCCTAAACATTAAACACCCTAGCTTATTATACCTAAAGATTAAACACCCCAGCTTATTATATCTAAACATTAAACACCCCAGCTTATTATACCTAAAGATTAAACACCCCAGCTTATTATACCTAAAGATTAAACATCCCAGCTTATTATACCTAAAGATTAAACACCCCAGCTTATTATACATAAAGATTAGACAACCCAGCTTATTATACCTAAAGATTAGACACCCCAGCTTATTATACCTAAAGATTAGACACCCCAGCTAATATACCTAAAGATTAAACACCCCAGCTTATTATTATACCTAAAGATTCGACACCCCAGCTTATTATACCCAAAGATTAGACACCCCAGCTTATTATACCTAAAGATTAAACACCCCAGCTTATTATACCTAAACATTAAACACCCCAGCATATTATACCTAAAGATTAAACACCCCAGCTTATTATACCTAAATATTAAACACCCCACCTTATTATACCTAAAGATTAAACACCCCAGCTTATTATCCCTAAATATTAAACACCCCAGCATATTATCCCTAAATATTAAACACCCCAGCTTATTATCCCTAAATATTAAACACCCCAGCTTATTATCCCTAAATATTAAACACCTCAGCTTATTATACCTAAACATTAAACACCCCAGCTTATCATACCTAAAGATTAGACACCCCAGCTTATTATACCTAAAGATTAAACACTCCAGCTTATTATACCTAAAGATTAAACACCCCAGCTTATTATACCTAAATATTAAACGCTCCAGCTTATTATACCTAAAGATTAGACACCCCAGCTTATTATACCTAAAGATTAGACACCCCAGCTTATTATACCTAAAGATTAAACACCCCAGCTTATTATACCTAAAGATTAAACACCCAGCTTATTATCCCAAATATTAAACACCCAGCTTATTATCCCTAAATATTAAACACCCCAGCTTATTATCCCTAAATATTAAACACCTCAGCTTATTATCCCTAAATATTAAACACCCCAGCTTATTATCCCTAAATATTAAACAACCCGGCTTATTATACCTGAATATTAAACACCCCAGCGTATTATATCTAAATATTAGACACCCCAGCTTATTATACCTAAAGATTAAACACCCCAGATTATTATCCCTAAATATTAAAAACCCCAGCTTATTATCCCTAAATATTAAACACCCCAGCTTATTATCCCTAAATATTCAACACCCCAGCTTATTATCCCTAAATACTAAACACCCCAGCTTATTATACCTAAATATTAAACACCCTAGCTTATTATCCCTAAATATTAAACACCCCAGCTTATTATACCTAAAGATTAAACACCCCTGCTTATTATACCTAAAGATTAAACACCCCAGCTTATTATACCTAAAGATTAAACACCCCAGCTTATTATCTCTAAAGATTAAACACCCAGCTTATTATACCTAAAGATTAAACACCCCAGCTTATTATACCTAAAGATTAAACACCCCAGCTTATTATCTCTAAAGATTAAACACCCAGCTTATTATACCTAAAGATTAAACACCCCAGCTTATTATCCCTAAATATTAAACACCCCAGCTTATTATACCTAAAGATTAGACAACCCAGCTTATTATACCTAAAGATTAAACACCCCAGCTTATTATACCTAAAGATTAGACACCCCAGCTTATTATACCTAAAGATTATACACCCCAGCTTATTATACCTAAAGATTAAACACCCCTGCTTATTATACCTAAAGATTAAACACCCCAGCTTATTATACCTAAAGATTAAACACCCCAGCTTATTGTACCTAAAGATTAAACACCCCAGCTTATTATACCTAAATATTAAACACCCCAGCTTATTATCCCTAAATATTAAACACCCCAGCTTATTATACCTAAAGATTAAACACCCCAGCTTATTATACCTAAACATTAAACACCCCAGCATATTATACCTAAAGATTAAACACCCCAGCTTATTATACCTAAATATTAAACACCCCAGCTTATTATACCTAAAGATTAAACACCCCAGCTTATTATCCCTAAATATTAAACACCCCAGCATATTATCCCTAAATATTAAACACCCCAGCTTATTATCCCTAAATATTAAACACCCAAGCTTATTATCCCTAAATATTAAACACCTCAGCTTATTATCCCTAAATATTAAACACCCCAGCGTATTATATCTAAATATTAGACACCCCAGCTTATTATACCTAAAGATTAAACACCCTAGATTATTATCCCTAAATATTAAAAACCCCAGCTTATTATCCCTAAATATTAAACACCCCAGCTTATTATACTCAAACATTAAACATCAACTTAGCCATCATACCCAAATATTAAACACCCAGCGTATTATACCTAAAGATTAAACACCCTACTTATTATACCAAAGTTTAAACACCCCAGCTTATTATCCCTAAATATTAAAACACCCCAGCTTATTATCTTCTAAATATTAAACACCCCAGCTTATTATCCTAAATATTAAACACCCCAGCTTATTATCCCTAAATATTAAACACCCCAGCTTATTAATACCTAAAGATTAAACAATTCAGCTTATTATACCTAAACATTAAACACCCAGCATATTATACCTAAAGATTAAACACCCCAGCTTATTATACCTAAATATTAAACACCCCACCTTATTATACCTAAAGATTAAACACCCCAGCTTATTATCCCTAAATATTAAACACCCCAGCATATTATCCCTAAATATTAAACACCCCAGCTTATTATCCCTAAATATTAAACACCCCAGCTTATTATCCCTAAATATTAAACACCTCAGCTTATTATCCCTAAATATTAAACACCCCAGCTTATTATCGCTAAATATTAAACAACCCGGCTTATTATACCTGAATATTAAACACCCCAGCGTATTATATCTAAATATTAGACACCCCAGCTTATTATACCTAAAGATTAAACACCCTAGATTATTATCCCTAAATATTAAAAACCCCAGCTTATTATCCCTAAATATTAAACACCCCAGCTTATTATCCCTAAATACTAAACACCCCAGCTTTTTATCCCTAAAGATTAAACACCCCAGCCTATTATCCCTAAATATTAAACACCCCAGCTTATTATCCCTAAATATAACACCCAGCTTATTATCCCTAAATATTAAAAACGACTTAGCTTATTATCCCTAAATATTAAATTAATTCAGCTTATTATACCAAAGATTAAACACCCTGCTTAATATACCTAAAGATTAAACACCCAGCTTATTATACCCAAAGATTAAACACCCCAGCTTATCATATACCTAAATATTAAACACTTCAGCGTATTATACCTAAAGATTAAACACCCCAGCTTATTATACCTAAAGATTAAACACCCCAGCTTATTATACCTAAAGATTAAACACCCCAGCTTATTATACCTAAAGATTAAACACCCCATGTTATTATCCCTAAATATTAAACACCCCAGCTTATTATCCCTAAATATTAAACACCCCAGCTTATTATCCCTAAACATTAAACACGTCAGCTTATTATACCTAAAGATTAAACACCCCAGCTTATTATCCCTATAGATTAAACACACCAGCTTGTCATCCCTAAATATTAAACGCCCCAGCTTATTAAACCTACAGATTAAACACCCCAGCTTATTATCCCTAAAGATTAAACACCCAAGTTTATTATACCTAAAAATTGAACACCCCAGCTTATTATACCTAAAGATTAAACACCCCAGCTTATCATACATAAAGATTAAACACCCCAGCTTATTATACCTAAAGTTTAAACACCCCAGCTTATTATCCCTAAATATTAAACACCCCAGCTTATTATCTCTAAATATTAAACACCCCAGCTTATTATCCCTAAATATTAAACACCCCAGCTATTATCCCTAAATATTAAACACCCCTAGCTTATTATCCCTAAATATTAAAACAACCCCAGCTTATTATCCCTAAATATTAAACACCCCGGCTTATTATACCTAAATATTAAACTCCCCAGCTTATTATATCTAAATATAGACACCCAGCTTATTATACCTAAAGATTAAAACACCTGTGCTTTTATCCCTAAATATTAAAAACCCCAGGCTTATTATCCTCAAATATTAAAACACCCAGCTTATTATTATCCCAACATGTTCCTCAGCTTATTATCCTGAACATACGAAACACCTCAGCATATTATCCTCAAAGATTAAACACCCCAGCTTATTATCCCAAATATTAAACACCCCAGCTTATTATCCCTAAATATTAAAACACCCATTATTATCCTAAATATTAAAACAATTCCCAGCTTTATTATCCCTAAATATTAAACACCCCAGCTTATTATACCTAAAGATTAAACACCCCAGCTTATCATACCTAAATATTAAACACCCCAGCTTATTATCCCTAAATATTAAACACCCCAGCTTATTATACGTAAAGATTAAACACCCCAGCTTATCATCCCTAAATATTAAACACCCCAGCTTATTATCCCTAAAGATTTCACAGCCCAGTTTATTATACCTAAAGATTAAACACCCTAGCTTATTATGCCTAAAGATTAAACACCCCAGCTTATTATACCTCAAGATTAAACACCCCAGCTTATTATACCTAAAGATTAAACACCCCAGCTTATTATACCTAAAGATTAAACACCCCAGCTTATTATACCTAAAAGATTAACACCCGCAGTATATTATCCCTAAATATTAAACACCAGCTTATTATCCCCTAAAATATAAAAACAACACTTGAGCTTATTAGTCTCAAATATTAAACACCCGGCTTATTATACCAAATATTAAACACCCCAGCGTATTATATCTAAATATTAGACACCCCAGCTTATTATACCTAAAGATTAAACACTCCTAGCTTATTATCCCAAATATTAAAAACCCTGTTATTATCCCTAAATATTAAACACCCCAGCTTATTATACCTAAAGATTAAACACCCCAGCTTATTATACCTAAAGATTAAACACCCCAGCTTATTATACCTAAAGATTAGACACCCCAGCTTATTATACCTAAAGATTAAACACCCCAGCTTATTATACCTAAAGATTAAACACCCCAGCTTATTATACCTAAAGATTAAACACCCCAGCTTATTATACCTAAAGATTAAATAGCCCAGCTTATTATACCTATAGATTAAACACCCCAGCTTATTATACCTAAAGATTAAACACCCCAGCTTATTATACCTAAAGATTAAACACCCCAGCTTATTATACCTAAAGATTAAACACCCCAGCTTATTATACCTAAAGATTATATACCCCAGCTTATTATACCTAAAGATTAAAACACCCCAGCTTATCATAACTAAACATTAAACACCCCAGCTTATTATACTCAAAGACTAAAACACCCCAGCTTATTATACCCAAAGATTAAAACACCCCTAGCTTATTATACCTAAAGATTAAACACCCCAGATTATTATATCTAAAGATTAAACACCCCAGCTTATTATCCCTAAATATTAAACACCCCAGCTGTATTATCCCTAAATATTAAACACCCCAGCTTATTGTCCCTAAACATTAAACACCCCAGCTTATTATACCTAAAGATGAAACACCCCAGCTTATTATCCCTATAGATTAAACACACCAGCTTATCATCCCTAAATATTAAACGCCCCAGCTTATTAAACCTACAGATTAAACACCCCAGCTTATTATCCCAAAAGATTAAACACCCCAGTTTATTATACCTAAAGATTAAACACCCCAGCTTATTATACCTAAAGATTAAACACCTCAGCTTATTATACCTAAAGATTAAACACCCCAGCTTATTATACATAAATATTAAACACCCCAGCTTATCATACCAAAAGATTAAACACCCCAGCTTATTATCCCTAAATATTAAACACCCCAGCTTATTATCCCTAAATATTAAACACCCCAGCTTATTATCTCTAAATATTAAACACCCCAGCTTATTATCCCTAAAAATTAAACACCCCAGCTTATTATCCCTAAATATTATACACCCCAGCTTATTATCCCTAAATATTAAACACCCCAGCTTATTATCCCTAAATATTAAACACCCCGGCTTATTAAACCTAAATATTAAACACCCCAGCTTATTATCCCTAAATATTAAACACCCCAGCTTATTATACCTAAATATTAAACACCCCAGCTTATTATACCTAAAGATTAAACACTCCAGTTTATTATATCTGCATTAAATACCCAGCTTATTATACCTGACGATTAAACACTCCCTGCTTATTATCCCAAATATTAAAACAATTCTAGCCATTTTAACCCTAAATATTAAACACTCAGCTTATTATCCCTAAATATTAACACTCCAGCTTATTATCCCTAAATATTAAACACTCCCCAGCTTATTATCCCTAAATATTTAACACCCCCAGCTTATTATCCCCAAATACTAAACACCCCAGCTTATTATCCTAAAGATTAAATAATTTCAGCTTATTATCCCTAAATATTAAACACCAGCTTATTATCCCTAAATATTAAAATTTCACCCCAGCTTATTATCTTTAAATATTAAACACCCCAGCTTATTATCCCTAAATATTAAACACCCCAGCTTATCAGCCCTAAATATTAAACACCCCAGCTTATTAAACCTAGAGATTAAACGCCCCAGCTTATTATACCTAAAGATTAAACACCCCAGCTTATTATACCTAAAGATTAAACACCCCAGCTTATTATACCTAAATATTAATACCCCACCTTATTATACCTAAAGATTAAACACCCCAGATTATTATCCCTAAATATTAAACACCCCAGCTTATCATCCCTAAATATTAAACGCCCCAGCTTATTAAACCTAAAGATTAAACACCCCAGCTTATTATCCCTAAAGATTAAACACCCCAGTTTATTATACCTAAAGATTAAACACCCCAGCTTATTATACCTAAAGATTAAACACCTCAGCTTATTATACCTAAAGATTAAACACCCCAGCTTATTATCCCTAAATATTAAACACCCCAGCGATATACCTAAAGATTAAACACTCAGCTTATTATATATCGCAAAAGATTAAACACCCCAGCTTATTATACTCAAATATCTGGCCACCCCAGCTTATCATATACTTCAAAGATTAAACACCCCAGCTTATTATACCTAAAGATTAAACACCCCAGCTTTTTATCCCTAAATAATAAACACCCCAGCTTATTATCCCTAAATATTAAACACCCCAGCTTATTATCCCTAAATATTAAACACCCCAGCTTATTATCCCTAAATATTAAACACCCCAGCTTATTATCCCTAAATATTAAACATCCCAGCATATTATCCTTAAATATTAAACAACCCGGCTTATTATACCTAAATATTAAACACCCCAGCGTATTATATCTAAATATTAGACACCCCAGCTTATTATACCTAAAGATTAAACACCTCAGCTTATTATCCCTAAATATTAAAAACCCCAGCTTATTATCCCTAAATATTAAACACCCCAGCTTATTATCCCTAAATATTAAACACCCCAGCTTATTATCCCTAAATACTAAACACCCCAGCTTTTTATCCCTAAAGATTAAACACCCCAGCCTATTATCCCTAAATTTTAAACACCCCAGCTTATTATCCCTAAATATTAAACCCCCCAGCTTATTTTACCTAAATATTAAACACCCCAGCTTATTATACCTAAAGATTAACCAATTCTGCTAATATACCTAAAGATTAAAACACCCCAGCTTATTATAACAAAAGATTAAACACCACAGCTATCATACCTAAATATTAAACAATTCCAGCTTATTATAATCTAAAGATTAAACACCCCAGCTTATTATACCTATAGATTAAACACTTCAGCTTATTATACCTAAAGATTAAACACCCCAGCTTATTATACCTAAAGATTAAACACCCCAGCTTATTATCCCTAAATATTAAACACCCCAGCTTATTATCCCTAAATATTAAACACCCCAGCTTATTATCCCTAAACATTAAACACGTCAGCTTATTATACCTAAAGAGTAAACACCCCAGCTTATTATCCCTATAGATTAAACACACCAGCTTATCATCCCTAAATATTAAACGCCCCAGCTTATTAAACCTACAGATTAAACACCCCAGCTTATTATCCCTAAAGATTAAACACCCCAGTTTATTATACCTAAAGATTAAACACCCCAGCTTATTATACCTAAAGATTAAACACCTCAGCTTATTATACCTAAAGATTAAACACCCCAGCTTATTATACCTAAATATTAAACACCCCAGCTTATTATCCCTAAATATTAAACACCCCAGCTTATTATCTCTAAATATTAAACACCCCAGCTTATTATCCCTAAATATTAAAACACCCCAGCTTATTATCCCTAAATATTAAACACCCCAGCTT
Source organism: Homarus americanus (assembly GCF_018991925.1). NCBI lineage: Eukaryota > Metazoa > Arthropoda > Malacostraca > Decapoda > Nephropidae > Homarus > Homarus americanus. The sequence goes on along the minus strand of NW_024739186.1, from coordinate 2,552 downwards.
ATCCTAAATATTAAACACCCCAGCTTATTATCCCTAAATATTAAATTCCCCGGCTTATTATACCTAAATATTAAAACACCCCAGCTTATTATATCTAAATATTAGACACCCCCAGCTTATTACACTAAAGATTAAACACCCAGCTTTTTATCCCTAAATATTAAAAACCCAGCTATTATCCTCAAATATTAAACACCCAGCTTATTATCCCCAAATATTAAACACCCCAGCTTATTATCCTGAACATACGAAACACCTCAGTATTATTATCCCTAAAGATTAAACACCCTAGCTTATATCCCTTAAATATTAAACACCCCAGCGATATCCTAAATATTAAACACACCCCAGCTTATTATCCCTAAATATTAAACACCCCATTATCCCTAAATATTAAACACCCCAGCTTATTATACCTAAAGATTAAACACCCCAGCTTATCATACCTAAATATTAAACACCCCAGCTTATTATCCCTAAATATTAAACACCCCAGCTTATTATACGTAAAGATTAAACACCCCAGCTTATCATCCCTAAATATTAAACACCCCAGCTTATTATCCCTAAAGATTTCACAGCCCAGTTTATTATACCTAAAGATTAAACACCCTAGCTTATTATGCCTAAAGATTAAACACCCCAGCTTATTATACCTCAAGATTAAACACCCCAGCTTATTATACCTAAAGATTAAACACCCCAGCTTATTATACCTAAAGATTAAACACCCCAGCTTATTATACCTAAAGATTAAACACCCCAGCTTATTATACCTGAAGATTAAACACCCCAGCTTATTATACCTAAAGATAAAATACCCCTGCTTATTATACCTAAAGATTAGACACCCCAGCTTATTATACCTAAAGATTAAACACTCCAGCTTATTATACCTAAAGATTAAACACCCCAGCTTATTATACCTAAAGATTAAACGCTCCAGCTTATTATCCCTAAACATTAATCACCCCAGCTTATTATCCCTAAACATTAGACACCCCAGCTTATTATACCTAAAGATTAAACACCCCAGCTTATTATCCCTAAACATTAAACACCCCAGCTTATTATCCCTAAACATTAAACACCCCAGCTTATTATCCCTAAACATTAAACACCACAGCTTATTATCCCTAAACATTAGACACCCCAGCTTATTATGCTCTAAAAAGATTAAACACCCCAGCTTATTATCCCTAAATATTAAACACCCACGCTTATTATCCCTAAATATTAAACACCCTAGCTTATTATCCCTAAATATTAAACACCCCAGCTTATTATCCCTAAATATTAAACACCCCAGCTTATTATCCCTAAATACTAAACACCCCAGCTTATTATCCCTAAAGATTAAACACCCCAGCTTATTATCCCTAAAGATTAAACACCCCAGCTTATTATCCCTAAATATTAAACACCCCAGCTTATTATCCCTAAATATTAAACACCCCAGCTTATTATCCCTAAATATTAAACACCCCAGCCTATTATCCCTAAATATTAAACACCCCAGCTTATTATCCCTAAATATTAAACACCCCAGCTTATTATCCCTAAATATTAAACACCCCAGCTTATTATACCTAAAGATTAACCACCCCTGCTTAATATACCTAAAGATTAAACACCCCAGCTTATTATACCAAAAGATTAAACACCACAGCTTATCATACCTAAATATTAAACACCCCAGCTTATTATACCTAAAGATTAAACACCCCAGCTTATTATACCTAAAGATTAAACACCCCAGCTTATTATACCTAAAGATTAAACACCCCAGCTTATTATACCTAAAGATTAGACAACCCAGCTTATTATACCTAAAGATTAAACACCCCAGCTTATTATACCTAAAGATTAGACACCCCAGCTTATTATACCTAAAGATTATACACCCCAGCATATTATACCTAAAGATTAAACACCCCTGCTTATTATACCTAAAGATTAAACACCCCAGCTTATTATACCTAAAGATTAAACACCCAGCTTATTATACCTAAAGATTAAAATGACCCCAGCTTATTATACCTAAAAGATTAAACACCCCAGCTTATTATACCTAAAGATTAAACACCCCTAGCTTATTATACCTAAAGATTAGGACACACCCAGCTTATTATACCCAAAGATTAGATAATTCCCAGCTTATTATAAATTTGAAGATTAAAACACCCCAGCTTTATTATAATTTCCAAAGATTAAACACCCCAGCTTATTATACCTAAAGATTAGACAATTCCCAGCTTATTATACCTGAAGATTAAAATTGACCCAGCTTATTATACCTAAACATTAAACACCCCAGCTTATCATACCTAAAGATTAGACACCCCAGCTTATTATACCTAAAGATTAAACACTCCAGCTTATTATACCTAAAGATTAAACACCCCAGCTTATTATACCTAAATATTAAACGCTCCAGCTTATTATACCTAAAGATTAGACACCCCAGCTTATTATACCTAAAGATTAGACACCCCAGCTTATTATACCTAAAGATTAAACACCCCAGCTTATTATACCTAAAGATTAAACAC
>NW_024739185.1:0-27877 GCF_018991925.1 Homarus americanus | reverse complement strand
GACACTCAAGGTGCGCCTTTGACACTTCAAGTGCACCTCTGGCCTCCCAGGTACACCTCAGGTGCTCCAGGTACACCGCTGTCACTCCCAGGTACCTCTGACACTTCAAGTACACCTCCTGACCTCCCAGGTACACCTCCGTCACTCCCAGTGCACCTCCGACACTCAGAGGTACCCACTTCTCCTGTCCCAGGTACACCTCCGACATTCCCAGGGCTAACTCCGGCCTCCCAGGTGCACCTTTGACACTCCTAGGTATTCTCGTGACACTCCATGGTGCCTTCTGACACTCCCAGGTGCACCTCAGACCTCCCCTTACACCTCTGACACTGCCAAGGGTACACCTCTTTCACTCCCCTGGTTCTCCCCTGACATTCCAGGTGCCTCAGACACTCAGGTACACCTCAGGCACTCCCAGGTGCACCTCCCACCTCTCCAGTGCACCTCGAACCTCCTAGGTACACCTCTCATTCCAGGTACTCCTGACATTTCCCTGGTACCTCTCCCTCCCAGGTACACGTCCAACACTCCCAGATACACCTCTGGCTCTCCCGTTACATCTCTGCCACCCAGGTTTTTACCTCTGTACTCCCAGGTACAGCTCTGGCCTCCCAGGTACCCCTCCAGGCCTCCCAGGTACACCTCTGGCCTCCCAGGTACACCTCTGGCCTCCCAGGTACACCTCCCTAACACTCCCAGGCTACCTCCCGATACTCCCATGTACACCTCTGACACTCCCAGGAACCTCTGGCCTCTGGTGCTTCTCTCACTCCCTGATACACACTCTGCACCCAGGTACAGCTGGCCTCCCAGGTACCCCGTCTGTACTTCAGGTACACTGACACTCCGTTTTCCTCAGACGCTCCCCAGTGCACCCAGACACTCCAGGTGCACACCCCAGACACTCCCAGGTGCACTTCTCCTCCTGGGGTACAACTCCCGGCACTCCCAGTGCCCAAGCCTCCCAGGTACCCACCTCTGTGCTCCCAGGTACCATAAAACCCACTCCCAGGTACCTCAGCACTCCCAGGTACACTGACATCATTTACTCCACCCCAGCATTCACAATCCCCTCTGGCCTTTCACCATTTTACCTCCTTTCTGAGTTCATCATTCTCCCATTACCTCTTTCCTCCCATTTCTGCTCCACAGGCTCTCTGTCCTCCTGATACCTCTGCTGCTCCAGGTACACTTCTGACACTGCAGGTACCTCGAACACTGCCAGGTACACCTCGAACACTCCCGCATTATACCTCAGATACTCCCAGGTACACCTCTGACACTCTCATTTACTCACCAGCATTCCCTGGTACACCTCCCCAGCACTCCCAGGTACACTCTGCAACTCCCAGGCCACATCAAATATCCAGTTCACCTCTGACACTCCCAGGTACACCTCTTACCTCCCTAGGTACTCCTCTGTCACTCCTGATGCCTCCTAACACTCCCAGGTACACCTCAGACACTGCAGTGCACAAAAGACACTGCCAGGTACACCTCAGAATCTCCCAGGTACACCTCAGACGCCAGGTGCACGCCTGACACTCCAGTGCACCTCCCAGCCTCCCAGAGCACACCTCAGCACTCTGACCTCAGACACTCCCAGGTACACCACCCCAGCCTCCTCAGGCACCACAGCACTCCTTGTAACCCCGCCTTCCTCAAGTACACGCCTCCCAGGTACACATCTGACCTCCCAGGCCTCTCTACTCACTCTGTTACCTCTAACACTCCCAGGTACAACCTTTAGGCCACCTGCCAGCCTCCCAGGTGCCTCTGACCTCCCAGGTACCTCTGGCCTCCCAAGATACACCTCCGACACACCCAGGTACACCTCGGCCTCCCAGGTACCTTTGGCCTCCCAGGTGCTCCATGACATTCCCTGGTGCACCTCTGGCCTCCTGGTACCTTTGACACTGCCAGGTACCTCCATTTCTCAGGTGCCTCCCGGGAACTCCCAGGTTTACCCCTGGCCTCCATTTTCCTCTGGCTCTCCCAGGTACACCTCTTTTACTCGAGTACACCTCCCAGCACTCCCAGGTTCACCTCCCGGCCTCCCATTTTACCTCCGATACTCCCAGAGTACACCTCTGACACTCCAGGTACTCACTGCATTCTCTGGTACATGGCCTCCCAGGTACACGTCCAATGCTCAGCCACCTCCCAGCCTCCAGGTACACCTCCTGACACTCCTGGTACACCTCCTGTTGCTCCCAGGTACACCTCCGATGCTCCCAAGTACACCTCTTTCACTCCAGGTACACCTCCTGTTGCTCTTAGGTGCTCTCCCATCCTCTGAATGCACCTCTAACACTCCCATTTTCTTTTGACACTCCAAGTACACACTTTTAGCCTGCCAGGTACACCTCTGACACTCCATGTACCTTTGACACTCCAGGTACCTCCGACACTCCAGGTCACCTCAGACACTCCCAGCTACACCCAGCTCCCAGGTACCTTGAACTTTCAGGCTGGTCTCCTCGCAAGTACACCTCCGGCTTACTCCCAGGCCTCAGCCTCCCAGTTACATCCTTCTCCCAATACACCTCTGTACACCAGGTACATCTCATGCTCCAAGTACCTCAGCATTCCAGTACAACCTCCCAGGCCCATCCATTCTTGGTACACCTCTGTGCTCCCAGGTACCTCGCTTGCTCCCTGAGGCTCCTCTGCCACTCACAGGCCACCTCTTGCCAGGTACACTCCCATTACACCCCAGCACTGCTTGGTACATAAAGACACTGCCGAGTGCACAAAGACACTGCCAGTGCACCTCCAAGAATCTCCAGTGCACTCGACACTCCAAGGTTGGCATGGCCCGGCCTTCAAGAATGCCTCAGCACTCCCAGGTGCCTCTCAGACCTCTGGTGGCACATGTCACTCCAGGTACCTCTGACACTTCCATTACCTCTGACACTCCCAGGTGCACACCTCCGTGCTCCCAGGTGGTACACCTCCAGGCACTCAGGGGTTGCTTCTCCCACGCTCCCAGGTACACCTCCCGACATTCCCAGGAACAACTCCGACACTCCAGGTACGCCTTTGACACTTACCATTCTTGTGACCTCCATTTTTTGCCTTCTGACTTCTCCAAGTACCTCAAACCTCCCCTTACCTCCCAGCACTGCCCCAGTACACCTCTTTCTCCTGAATTCTCCTGACACTCCCAGGTACCTCAGACCTTTCCAGGGCCCTCAGCTCCCAGGTACCTCTCACACTCCCAGGTACACCTCCAGACACTCCTGGGTACCTCCTCACATTCCCAGGTATCTGTTTCTGGTACTCTCACACTCCCAGTACCGTTAACCTCCCAGATGCCTCTGACTCTCCCAGGTACGTCTCTGCCACACCCAGGTGCACCTCTGACACTCCCAGGTGCGTTGGCTCTGACCTCCCAGGTGCCCTCAAAGGCCTCCCAGGTACCTCCTGGCCTCCAGTGCCACCTCGGCCTTGGGCCTCCTCCCAGGTACACCTCCGATACTCCCATGCCTCCAGGCACTCCAGGAACACCTCTGTGCTCTGGGTGCTTCACTCCTCACTCCCTGATACACACCTCTAACACCTTGGGTACAGCCTTTGGCTCCCAGGTACGTCTGACACTTCAGGTGCCTTTGACCTCCCAGGTACACACCTCAGACACTCCCGTGCCACCCAGACCTCCCAGGTGCACCCAGACCTCCCAGGTACACTTCTCCACACTCCAGGTACCAACTCCGGCACTCCCAGGTGCACACCTTTGACCTCCCAGGTGCCTCTGACGCTCCCAGGTGCACATCTGTGCTCCCAGGTACACCTCTCCAGCACTCCCATGGTGCCTCTGACCTCCCATTTACTCCGCCTGGGGCATTTTCCTAATTTGCACTCAGGCATCACAGGTGCACCTCTGACACTCCCAGGTTCATCGATGCTCGGTTCTCTGCCTCCCAGGTACACCTCTGACCTCCTAGGCCTCTCTGCTCACTCCTGATACACCTCCTAACACCTCCCAGGTACACTTCTGACACTGCCAGGTACCACCTCCAGACACTGCCAGGTACACCTCCAGACACTCCCACGTATGCCTCAAGATATCTGGGTACCTCCCAGCACTCTCATTTACTCACTGACATTCCTGGTACACCTTAACTGACTCCCGGTACACCTCTGAAACTCCCAGGCACACATCGATACTCCCAGGTTCTACCTCTGTGGCCTCCCAGGTACACCTCTTCCTCCTAGGTGCTCCTCTGTCACTCCTGATACACCTCTAACTTGCTCCAGGTACACCTCAAGACACTGCCAGTACACAAAAGACACTGCCATGTACCTCAGGATCTCCCCAGGTACACCTCAGGCCTCCCAGGTTGCGCCTTTGACACTCCCAAAGTGCACCTCCCAACCTCCCAGAGCACCTCCCAGCCTCCCAGGTACCTCAGACACTCCCAGGTACACCGCCTGACACTCCTCCAGGTACACCACAGCACTCCACTTAGCAACTTCCTGTGCTCAAAGGCACACTTCTCACCTCCCATTTTGTCTGACTCCAGGTACTCCTCTACTCCTCCTGTTGCCTCTAACTCCACACAGGCTGCAACCCTTCCAGGCCACACCTGCAACGCCAGTATTTTTACCTCCCAGCCTCCCAGGTACACCTCAGCCTCCCAGATACACCTCTGACACACCCAGGTACACCTCTGAGCCTCCCAGGCTGCTTTGGCCTCCCAGGTACTCCTGACATTCCCTGGTACCTCTGACACTCCTGGTACACCTTTGGCACTGCCAGGCACCTCCACGCTCCAGGCACCTCCGAGACTCCCAGTTGCACCCTGACACTCCCAGGTAACCTCTGGCTCTCCCAGGTGCCCCTCTTTTACTCCAGGTACCTCTGGCTTGCTCAGGTTCTGCTCAAATGCTCAGGTACCTCCCGATATTCCCAGGTACCTCTGACACTCCCAGGTACTCACCCCGGCATTCTCTAATTTTCACCAGCACTCCCAGTACGTCCCAGCCTTGAATACACCTCAGCCTCCCATTTTACCTCTGGCCTCCCCATTTCAGCCTCCAGGCCTGCCTCCGTCTCCCAAGTACACCTCTTTCACTCCAGGTACACCTCTGACCTCTTGGGTGCTCCTCTGTCACTCTCACACCTCTAACTGCTCCCAGGCCTGCTGCTCCCAGGTACACCGCTGACACTGCCAGTTACAACTCAGACTTGCCAGGTACACCTCAGATGCCAGGTACCTCCCAGTGCCTCAGATGCCAGGAACACCTGAGACACTCCCAGGTATGCCTCTGACACTCCCAGGTACACCTCAGACCTCCTGGGTACACCTCTCACACTCTCAGGTACCCCTCCCACACTCCCAGTTCTCCTGTGGCCTCCTGATTTCGCTCTGAGTACACCTCAGACACTCCCAAGTACACTTCAGCTCCAGGTACCTCTGGCTCCCAGGCACTCAGACACTCCTAGTGCACTTCTCACACTCGCAGGTACCCTCCAGCTCCAGGTACATGTGGGACTCCCAGGTACACCTCTGGCCTCCCAGGTACCTCCTCAGCCTCCCAGGTACACCTGCCAGCCTCCAGGTGCACCTCAGCCTCCCAGGTACTCATGGCCCTGGTACCTCCTGACACTCCCAGGTACGTCCATTGCTCCCAGACCTCTGTCTCCCAGGTATGTCTCTGCCACTCCCAGTACCTCTGACACTCCCAGGTACACTTTGACACTCCAGATACACCTGATGTTTGTGCCCGCTCCTGACCTCCCAGGTACCCTCCTGACCTCCCAGGTGCACCTCTAACACTTCCAGGTACACCTCCGATGCTCAGGTATTTCTCGGCCTCCCAGGTACCTGGCTCAGCTCCCATGACACTCCCAGGTACTTCTCACACTCCCAGGTACAACTCGCTTACTCCCAGGTACCTCTGACCTCCCAGGTACATCCGGTCTCCCAGGTTCACCACTGACACTCCCAGGTACACCTCTGAGCACTCTTGGTGCTCTCTGTAACTCTGATACACCTCTAACTGCTCCCAGTGCCTCCCAGGTCGTCTCTGACACTGCCAGGTACACCTCCGACTCCCAGGTACACCTCCGACACTCCCAGGTACACTTCTCTCACTCCCAGGTACAACTCCGCTCCCAGGTACACCTAAGACACTCCCAGGTACACCTCTGACCTCCCAGGTACACCGCTGACCTCCCAGGTACACCTCAGACACTCCCAGGTTGACCTCTGGCCTCCCATTTACTCCACCTACATTCCTGGTACCTCTCACTCCCAGGTACCGTCCAACACTCCCAGATACACCTCTGACACTCCCAAATACACCTCTGACTCCCAGGTGCACCTCTGACACTCCCAAGTACCTCTGGCCCTCCCAGGTACACCTCCGATACTCCCAGGTTCACCTCTGCACTCCCAGGTACACCTCTGACACTCCCTAGGTGCTCCTCTGTCACTCCCGATTCACCTCTGCTCCCAGGTACATCCTTTAATGCTCCCAGGTACATCTGACACTGTAAGTACACTTCTCCTCCCAGGTACACCTCCGACATTCCCAGGTACCTCTGACACTGCCAGGTACCTCCGGCTCCCAGGTGCACCTCCAGGACTCCCAGTTACCCCTGACCTCCCAGGTACACCTCTGCTCTCCCAGGTACACCTCTGATACTCCAGTACCTCTGACACTCCCAGGTTCACCTCCCGTCTCCCGGTACCTCCCGATACTCCCAGGTACACCTCTGACCTCCCAGGTCTCACTGACATTCTTTGGTACACCTCGCTGCTCCCAGGTACACGTCCAGCTCTCCCAGATACACCTCTGACCTCCCAGGTACATCTCTGACCTCCCAGGTACCTCTGACCTCCCAGGTACGCCTCTGGCCTCCCAGGTGCACCTCTGATGCTCCCAAGTACACCTCTGTCCTCCCACACCTCTGACACTCCTAGGTATTCCTCTGTCACTCCCTGTACACCTCCTAACCTCCCAGGTACACTGCTGACCTCCCAGGTACAACTGCTGACACTGCCAGGTCACACCTCAGACTGCTGCCGGGTACACCTCAGATGCTGCCAGGTACACCTCGGGCACTCCCAGGTACACCTCAGATACTCCCAGGCACACAGGGACCTCCCAGGTATACCTCTGGCACTCCCAGGCACCTCAGGCACTCCCTAGGTACACCTCTCACACTCTCAGGTACACTTCTCACACTCCCAGGTTCTCCTGTGAGCCTCCCTGGTGGTTCTCTGGCTCTCCTGGTACCCCTGAACACTCCCAGGTACACTTCAGACCTCCCAGGTACACCTCTGGCACTCCCAGGCACCTCAGACACTCTTAGGTACCTTCTCACACTCGCAGGTGCCCTCCAAAAACTCCCAGGTTTACATGTGACACTCCCAGGTACACCTCTGACACTCCCAGGTACACCTCTGACCTCCCAGGTACACCTTTGACACTCCCAGGTACACCCTCTGACTCATGGGTGCTCACTGACATTCAATGGTACACCGCAGCCTCCCAGGTACGTCCCCTCCCAGATACCCTCTGACTCTCCCAGGTGCATCTCTGCCACTTCCAGGTACACCTCTGGCCTCCCAGGTACACCTTTGCCTCCCAGGTACACCTCCGATACATCCAGGTACCTCTGGCACTCCCAGGTACCTCTGACCTCCCAGGTGCCTCTGCTACTCCCAGGTACACCTCCGGTGCTCCCAGGTTCACCTCTGAGCAGTACACCCCAGGCTGCTCCCAGGTACAGAGACACTCCCAGGTAAACCCAGGGCACTCCCAGGTACTAACTCCGACACTCCCAGGTAACCTCTGACCCTCCCAGGTACACCTCTGACCTCCCAGGTATACCTCCTTCATTTCTCACTGACATTTACATTGCCTCTGACCTCCAGGTACACCTCTGACCTCCCAGGTACATCGTCTCCCAGGTTCCTCTGGCCTCCCAGGTACCTCTGACACTCCTAGGTACTCCTCTGTCACTCCCTGATACCTCCTAAGCCTCCCAGGTACCTGTCAGCCTCCCAGGTACATCTCTGACACTGCCAGGTGCACCTCCGACTCCCAGGTACACCTCGCTTACTCCCAGGTACCTTCTCACACTCCCAGGTACACCTCCGACACTCCCAGTACTCGCCTCCCAGGTACACCTCTGACACTCCCAGGTACACCTCTGACACTCCCAATACACTGACCTCCCTAGGTGCTCCTCTGTCTCCCTGATACACTTCTAAGACTCCCAGGTACACATCTGACACTCCCAAGGACATCTCTGACACTGCCAGGCCTCCGACTCCCAGGTACACCTCCGACCTCCCAGGTGCCACTTCTCCACCTCCCAGGTACCTCCGACACTCCCAGGTACACCTCTGACCTCCCAGGTACACCTCAGCCTCCCAGGTACACCTCTGACACTCCCAGGTCACCTCTGACCTCCCAGGTACAACTCTGACCTCCCATTTACTCACTGACATTCCTGGTACACCTCTGACCTCCCAGGTCGCCTCCGACACTCCCAGGTACTCACTGACATTCCCTGGTACACCTCTGACACTTCCAGGTACCGTCCCAGCTCTCCCAGACCTCCCAGCACCCCAGTCAACCTCCTGACCTCCCAGGTACACCTCTGACATTCCCAAGTACACCTCTGACACTCCCAGGTACCATCTGATACTCCCAAGTACACCTCTGACACTCCCAGGTACAGCTCTGACACTCCTAGGTAATCCTCTGTCACTCCTGATACACCTTCAACACTCCCAGGTACACCGCTGACACTCCCAGGTACACCGCTGACACTGCCAGGTACACCTCAGTCTGCCAGAGTACACAAAGACACTGCCAGTGCACCTCAGAATCTCCCAGGTACACCTCAGACACTCAAGGTGCCTTTGACACTCAGTGCACCTCTGACCTCCCAGGCACCTCTGAACTCCCAGGTGAACCTCAGACACTCCCAGGTACACCGCTGATGCTCCCAGGTACACCTCTGACACTTCCAAGGTACACCTCTGACACTCTGGTACACCTCCGACACTCCCAGGTACCTTCTCACGCTCCCAGGTACACCTCCGACGCTCCCAGGAACAACTCCGACACTCCCAGGTACACCCTTTTGCCTCCTAGGTATTCCTTGACCTCCCTTGCACTTCTGACACTCCCAGGTACACCTCAGACCTCCCCTTACACCTCTGACATGACAAGGTACACCTCTTTCCTCCCTGGTTCTCCCCTGACACTCCCAGGTACACCTCAGGCACTCAAGGTACACCTCAGACAATCCCAGGTACACCTCTCACACTCCCAGGTACACCTCAGACACTCTAGGTACACCTCTCACCTCCCAGGTACTCCACTAACATTTCCTGGTACACCTCTCACACTTCCAGTGCACGTCCAGCCTCCCAGATACCTCAGACTCTCCAGGTACATCTCTGCCACTCCCAGGTACCTCTGACCTCCCAGGTGCACCTCTGACACTCCCAGGTGCCCTCCGATGCTCCCAGGTACACCTCTGACAAACCCAGGTCACCTCTGACACTCCCAGGTAAACCTCTACTCCCAGGTGCACCTCCGATGCTCCCAGGTACACCTCTGACACTCCCAGGTCACCTCTGACACTCCTGGGCACTGCTCTCTCACTCCCGTGCACACCTCTTCCTCCCAGGTACAGCCTTGACACTCCCAGGTGCACCTCTGACTCCCAGGTACACCTTTGACCTCCCAGGTACACCTCAGACCCTCCCAGGTACACCCCAGACACTCCCAGGTACACCCCAGACACTCCCAGGTACCCTTCTCCACACTCCCAGGTACAACTCCGACCTCCCAGGTACCTCTCCCACCTCCCAGGTACACCTCTGACCTCCCAGGTACACCTCTGACACTCCCAGGTACACCTCCTGACGCCTCCCAGGTACACCTCTGACACTCCCATTTACTCCACTGACATTCCCTGGTACCCTAAAACTCCCAGGTACCTCTGACCTCCCAGGTACACCTCTCGATACTCCAGGTTCACCTCTGACACTCCCAGGTACCTCACCCGGCACTTCTAGGTACTCCTCTGTCACTCCCATGCCTCTGTACTCCCAGGTACCTCCATCCCAGGTACATCTCTGAACTGCCAGGTACACCTCCGACTCCCAGGTACACCTCCGACACTCCCAGGTACACTTCTCATACTCCCAAGTACACCTCCGACACTCCAAGGTACACCTCTGACACTCCCAGGTACACCTCTGATACTCCCAGGTACACCTCTGACACTCCCAGGTACACCTCTGATACTCCCAGGTACACCTCTGACACTCCCATTGCTCCACAGACATTCCCTGGTACACCTCTGACCCTCCCAGGTACACGTCCAACACTCCCAGATACACCTCTGACCTCCCAGATACACCTCTGACACTCCCAGGTACCTCTGGCCTCCCAGATACACCTCTGACCTCCCAGGTTCACCTCTGGCCTCCCAGGTACACCTCTGCACTCCAAGGTGCTCCTCTGTCACTCCCTGATCACCTCTAACCTCCCAAGTACATCGTGATCTCCCAGGTACATCTCTGACACTGCCAGGATACCTCCGACTCCCAGGTACACCTACGGCCTCCCAGGTACTTCTCCTCCCAGGTACACCTCCGACCTCCCAGGTACACCTCTGACACTCCAAGGTACACCTCTGACACTCCAAGGTACACCTCTGACACTCCCAGGTACATCTCTGACACTCCCAAGTACACCTCTGACACTCCCAGGTACACCTCCGATATTCCCAGGTACACTTCCGATACTCCCAGGTACACCTTTGAGACTCCCAGGTACTTCACTGACCTCCTGGTATGCCCCCAGACATTCCCAGGTACCTCTGCTCTCCCAGGTACACCTCTGATGCTCCCAGGTACACCTCTGACCTCCCAGGTCCGCCTCCGGCCTCAGGTACAACTCCGACCTCCCAGGTAAACCTCGATACTCCTGGGTACACCTCTGACACTCCCAGGTACACCTCTGGCCTCCTAGGTATTCCTCTGTCCTCCCTGGTACCTCTGACCTCCCAGGTACACCTCAGACTCTCCCTGGTACACCTCCTGACCTCCCAGGTACACCTCTTTCCTCCCTGGTTCTCCCCTGACCTCCCAGGTACCTGAACTCCAGGTACCTCAGACACTCCCAGGTACACCTCTGACCTCCTGGTACCTCAGACACTTCTGGGTACACCTCTCACACTCTCAGGTACCTCTCACCTCCCAGGTACATCTCTGGCACTCCAGTACACCTCTGACCTCCCAGGTGCACCCTGCCTCCCAGGTACTCACCGACATTCCCTGGTACACCTCTGACCTCCCAGGTTCGCTGGCCACTGCCAGGTACACCTCCGACACTCCCAGGTACACCTCCGACACTCCCAGGTGCACTTCTCACCTCCCAGGTACACCTCCGGCCTCCCAGGTACACCTCAGCCTCCCAGGTACACCTCCCAACCTCCCAGGTCCGCCTCCGACACTCCCAGGAACTCCACTGACATTCCCTGGTACACCTCTGACCTCCCAGGTACATCCGGACACTCCCAGATATGCCTCGACACTCCGTACACCTCTGGCCTCCCAGGTACACCTCTGACACTTCCAGGTACTCCACTGACACTCCCTGGTACACCCTGACCTCCCAGGTACCCTCTGACACTCCCAGGTACCCCAGACACTCCCAGGTACATTTCTCACCTCCTAAGTACCTCTCTCCTCTGGGTACTCATCTGTCCTCCCTGATACACCTGCCTCCCAGGTACACCTGACACTCCCAGGTACACCTCTGACACTCCTAGGCACACCTCTGACACTCCCAGGTACACCTCAAACACTCCCAGGTACACCCCTGACACTCACAGGTACACCCCAGACACTCTCAGGTACTCCACTGACATTTCTGGTACACCCTCTCTGACACTCCAAGGGACACGTCCGGCTTACTCCCAGGTACTCCACTGACACTCCCAGGTACACCTCTGACAATCCCACGTACACCTCTGACGCTCCTAGGTACTCCTCTGTCACTCCCTCATACACCTCTAACACTCCCAGGTGCACCGCTGACACTCCCAAGTACTCCACTGACATTCCCTGATACACCTCTGACACTCCCAGGTACACGTCCGACACTCCGAGATACACCTCTGACACTCCCAGGTACACCCCTGACACTCCCAGATACAGCTCTGATACTCCCAGGTACACCTCTGACACTCCCAGGTACACCTCTGACACTCCCAGGTACACCTCTGACACTCCCAGGTACTCCAATGACATTCCGTGGTAGAGCTCTGACACTCCCAGGTACACGTCCGACACTTCCAGATACACCTTTGACACTCCCAGGTACACCTCTAACACTCCCAGGGACACCTCAGACACTCCCAGGTACACCCCAGATACTCTCAGGTACACCCCAGATACTCCCAGGTACACCTCTGACACTCCCAGGAACACCTCTGACACTCCCTGGTGCACCTCTGACACTCCCACGTACACCTCTGACACTCCCAGGTACACCTCTGACATTCCCAGGTACACCTCTGACACTCCCAGGTACTCCACTGAAATTCCGTGGTACAGCTCTGACACTCCCAGGTACACGTCCGACACTTCCAGATACACCTCTGACACTCCCAGGTACATCTCTGACACTCCCTGGTACACCTCCGATATTCCCATGTACACCTCCGATATTCCCGGGTACACCTCTGACACTCCCAGGTACACCTTTGACACTCCCAGGTACTCCACTGACATTCCCTGGTACACCTCTGACACTCCCAGGTACACCGCTGACACTGCCAGGTACCTCCGACACTCCCAGGTACACCTGCCGACTCTCCCAGGTACACTTCTCCTGATCCCAGGTACCTCCGACACTCCCAGGTACACCTCTGCACTCCCAGGTACACCTCTGACCTCAGGTACACCTCCCAGGCACTGCCAGGTACACCTCTGACAATCCCAAGTATATAACTGACCTCCCTGAGTACACCTCCGACCTCCAGGTGCCGTCCGACACTCCCAGATACACCTCTGACCTCCCAGGTTCATCTCTGACACTCCCAGGTGCACCTTTGACACTGCCAGGTACCTCTGACACTCGCAGGTATTCCTGTGAGACTCCAAGTACACCTCCGACACTCCTTGGTACACCTCTGACCTCCCAGGTACCTCCGATATTCCTAGGTACACCTCCAATATTCCCAGGTACACCTCCGATACTCCCAGATACACCTTTGAGACTCCCAGGTACTCCTCTGACACTCCCTGGTACACCTCTGACATTCCAGTTACACCTCCGACACTCCCAGTTACACCACTGACCTCCTGGTACACCTCTGACACTCCCAGGTACACCTCTCACTCCTAGGTACACCTCTGACTCTCCCAGGTACTCCACTGATATTCCTGGTACACCTCTGACCTCCTAGGTACACGTCCGACACTCCCAGATACACCTCTGACCTCCCAGGTTCATCTCTGACCTCCCAGATACCTCTGCTCTCCCAGGTACACCTCTGACACTCCAAGGTACACCTCTGACCTCCGAGGTACACCTCCGTATTCTAGGTACCTCCATATTCCCAGGTACCCTCCATCTCCCAGATACCTTGAGACTCCCAGGTACTCCTCTGACCTCCTGTCCTCTGACATTCCCAGTTACACCTCCGGCCCCTCTGGTTACCTGACCTCCTGGTCACCTCTGACCTCCCAGGTACACCTCTCATGCTCCAACCTCTGACTCTCCCAGGTACTCCACTGATATTCCTGGTACACCTCTGACCTCTAGGTACACGTCCGACACTCCCGTACCTCCTCTGCCTCCCAGGTTCATCTCTGACACTCCCAGATACACCTCTGACCTCCCAGGTACACCTCTGACACTCCAAGGTACACCTCTGACACTCCGAGGTACACCTCTGACACTCCCAGGTACACCTCTGACACTCCTGGGTACTCCTCTGTCACTCCTGATACACCTCTAACACTCCCAGGTGCACCGCTGACACTCCCAAGCACACCGCTGACACTGCCATTACACCTCCAGACACTGTCAGATGCTGAGCACAGCTAGGTACACCTCAGACACTCACAGGTACACCTCAGACTCCAAGGTGCCTCTGACACTCAAGTGCACCTCTGACACTCCTAGGCACAACTCTGACACTCCCAGGTACACCTCAGACACTCCCAGGTACACCTCTGACACTCCCAGGTACCTTCTGACACTCCCAGGTACACCTCTGACCTCCCAGTTACACCTCTGACCTCCCAAGTACCCTCTGGCCTCCCAGGTACCTCCGACCTCCCAGGTACACCTCCGACCTCCCAGGTACACCTCTGACACTCCCAGGTACACCTCTGAACCTCTTGGTACACCTCTGACACTCCCAGGTACACCTCTGACCTTCCCAGGTACACCTCTGACCTCCCAGGTACACCTCTGACACACCCAAGGTAAACCTCCGACTCTCCCAGGTACACTTCTTACACTCCCAGGTACACCCCATGCACTCCCAGGTACACTTCTCACCTCCCAGGTACACCTCCGACACTTGCAAGTTCACCTCTGACACTCCCAGGTATTCCTCTGACACTCCCAGGTACACCTCTGACACTCCCAGGTACACCTTTGACACTCCCAGGTACTCACTGACATTCCGTTGTACACCTCTCACACCTCCAGGTACACCGTGACACTGCTGGTACACCTCCCATGCTCCAGGCACCTCCGACACTCCCAGGTACACTTCTCCCTCCAGGTACACCTCCACACTCCGAGGTACACCTCTGACACTCCCAGGTACACCTCAGCTTCCAGGTACCTGCTCCCAGGTACACCTTTGACATTCCCAGGTACTCACTGACATTCTAGTACACCTCAGACACTCACAGGTACATGTCCGGCACTCCCAGATACCTCTGACACTCTCAGGTACACCTCCGACACTCCCAGGTACACCTCTGACACTTCCATTACTCACTGACACTCCTGGTACACCCCTGACACTCTGGTACACCTCAACACTCCCAGAAACTCCCAGACACTCCCAGGTACACTTCTTGCACTCTAGGTACACCTCTGACACTCTTGGTACTCTCTTTCACTCCCTGATACCTCCTCTACTCCAGGTCCTCCGCTGACCTCCCAGGTACACCGCTGACACTGACAGGTACCTCACACACTGCCAGGTACCTCAGACACTGCCAGGTACACCTCAGACACTCCCCAGGTACACCTCAGACATTCCAGGTGAACCTCTCACACTCCAAGTGCACCTCTGTTCCCAGGCACACCTAAGACTCCCAGGTACACCATGACACTCCCAGGTACACCTCTGACACTCCCAAGTGCACCTCGGCTTGCTCCCAGTGCACCTCCGACACTCCCAGTGCCTCTGACCTCCCAGGTACACTTCTTACACTCCCAGGTAAACCTCCGACAATCCCAGGTACACCTCTGACACTCCCAGGTCACCTCCGACACTCCCAGGTACACCTCTGACACTCCCAGGTTTTAAGAAACTCCAGGTACACCTCCGACCTCCCAGGTACACTTCTTACACTCCCAGGTACACCTCTGGCCTCCCAGGTACCTCTGACTCCCAGGTACACCTTGACATTCCCAGGTACTCCCCAGACACTCCCAGGTACACTTTTCACTCCTAGGAGACACCTCTGACACTCCTAGGTAATCCTCTGTCACTCCTGATACACCTCTGCTCCCAGGTCCTCCGCTGACACTCCCAGGTACACCGCCGAGCACTGACAGGTACACCTCACACTGCCAGGTACACCTCAGACACTCCCAGGTACCTCAGACACCCCAGGTACCATCGGACACTCAGGTGCACCTCTCACACTCCCAAGTGCACTCTGATGTCTAACAGGCACACCTCAAGCTCCCAGGTACACCATGACACTCTGTGCACACCCTCTGACACTCCCAGTACCTCCGACACTCCCAGGTACACCTCCGACACTCCAGGTACACCTCCGACACTCCCAGTTACACTTCTTACACCTCCCAGGTACACCTCCGACAATCCTGGGTACACCTCTGACCTCCCAGCACACCTCCGACACTCCCAGGTACACCTCTGACACCCCAAGACACCCAGAAACTCAGTTACACTTCTTACACTCCTAGGTACACCTCTGATACTCCCAGGTACACCTCCCACCTCCCAGGTACACCTCTGACACACCAGGTACACCTCTGTCCTCCCAGGTACACCTTTGACCTCCCAGGTACTCCACTGACATTCCCTGGTACACCTCTGACACTCCCAGGTACACCGCTGACACTGCCAGGTACACCTCCGGCTTGCTCCCAGGTACACCTCCGACACTCCAGGTACACTTCTCACACCTCCCAGGTACACCTCCGACACTCCCAGGTACACCTCTGACACTCCCAGGTACCTCTGACACTCCAAGTGCACCTCAGACACTCACAGGTACACCTCTGACACTCCCAGGTACGTCCAACACTCCAGATACACCTCTGACCTCCCAGGTACATCTCTGACACTCCCAGGTACACCTCTGAGCACTGCCAGGTACACCTCTGACAATCGCAGGTACTCCTGTTGACACTCCCAGTACACCTCCGACACTCCTTGGTACACCTCTGGCCTCCCAAGTACCTCCGATATTCCCAGGTACCTCCAGTATTCCCAGTACACCTCGTGCTCCCAGGTACACCTTTGAGACTTCCAGGTACTCTTCTGACACTCCCTGGTACACCTCTGACATTCCCAGTTACACCTCCGACCTCCCAGGTACACCACTGACACTCCCGTGCACCTCTGACTCCCAGGTACCTCCGATGCTCCCAGGTACACCTCTGACACTCCCAGGTACTCCACTGATATTCACTGGTACACCTCTGCCACTCCCTAGGTACACGTCCGCCTCCCAGGATACACTCTGACACTCTCCCAGGTTCATCTCTGACCTCCCAGATACCTCTGACACTCCAGGTACACCCCAAAACTCCCAGTTACCTCCTGTACACTCCCAGGTACACCTTTGACACTCCCAGGTTGCTCCACTGACATTCCGTGGTGCCTCTCCACCTCCCAGGTACACCGCTGACACTGCTAGGTACACCTCAGACCTCCCAGGAACACCTCCGACACTCCCAGGTACACTTCTCCCTCCCAGGTACCTCCAACACTCCAGGTACTCCCAACACTCCCAGGTACACCTCTGACACTCCAGGTACACCTCTGACACTCCCATGTACACCTCTGCTGCCCAGGTACACCTCTGACACTCCCAGGTACCTCCTCAGCACACCCAGGTACACCTTTGACATTCCCAGGCTCTCCACTGACATTCCTAGAACACCTCTGACACTCACAGGTACATGTCCGACCTCCCAGATACACCTCTGACACTCACAGGTACACCTCTGACCTCCCAGGTACACCTCTGACACTTCCAGGTACTCACACTGGCCTCCTGGTACACCCCTGACACTCCCAGGTACACCTCTGACACTCCAGACCTCCCCAGACACTCCCAGGTACACTTCTCGCTCCTAGGTACACTTCTGACACTCCTAGATGCTCCTCTGTCCTCCTGATACCTCTGCTCCCAGGTCCTCCGCTGACAGTCCCAGGTACACCACTTACGGCTTCTGACAGGTACACCTCACACACACTGCCAGGTACCTCGAACACCAGGTACCTCCAGGCATCCCAGGTACACCTCAGGCCTCCCAGGTGCACCTCTCACACTCCCAAGTGCACCTCTGATATTCCCAGGCACACCTAAGACACTCCCAGGTACACCGCTGGCCTCCCAGGTACACCTCTGACACTCCCAAGTACACCTCCGACACTCCCAAGGTACACCTCCGACACTCCCAGGTGCTCCTCCGACACGCCCAGGTACACTTCAACACTCCCAGGTGCACCTCCGACAATCCACCAGGTGCACCTCTGACACTCCCAGGTACACCTCCGACCTCCCAGGTACACCTCTGACACTCCTAGGTACACCTCAGAACTCCCAGACACCTCCGACACTCCCAGGTTGCACCTCTTACCTCCCAGAACACCTCTGACACTCCCAGGTGCACCTCTGACACTCCCAGTACACACACTTTGACATTCCCAGGTACTCCACTGACATTCCCTAGTACACCTCTGACTCTCACAGGTACATGTCCGACCTCCCAGATACCTCTGAGACTCTCAGGTACACCTCTGACCTTCCAGGTACACCTCTCAGCACCAGGTCTCCACTGACCTCCTGGTACACCTGAGCCTCCCAGGTACACCACTGACACTCCCAGGTACTCCCCAGACACTCTCAGGTACACTTTTCGCACTCCTAGGTACACCTCTGACCTCCTCAGTACTCCTCTGTCACTCCTGATACACCTCCTACTCCCAGGTCCTTCCTGACGCTCCAGGGTACACCTCTGACACTGACAGGTGCACCTCACACTGCCAGGTACACCTCAGACACTCCCATTACACCTCAGACACTCCCAGGTGCACATCAGACACTCCAGGTGCACCTCACACTCCCAAGTGCCCTCTGATACTCCCAGGCACACCTCAGACACTCCCAGGTACACCGCTGACACTCCCAGGTACACCTCTGACCTCCAAGTGCACCTCCGACACTCCCAGGTACACCTCCGACACTCCCAGGTACACCCTCCGACCTCCCAGGTACACCTCTGACACTCCCAGGTGCACTCCGACACTCCCAGGTACACCTCTGACCTCCCAGGTACCCAGAACTCCCAGTTGCAGCCTGTACACTCCCAGGTGCACCTCTGACACACCCAGGTACTCCACTGACATTCCGTGGTACACCTCACACTCCCAGGTTCACCGTGACACTGCTGGTTACACCTCCAGCCTCCCAGGAACCCTCCGACCTCCCAGGTACACTTCTCACACTCCCAGGTACCCTCCGACACTCCGAGACACTGCCTCTGACACTCCCAGGTGCACCTCTGACATCAAGGTACACCTCTGACACTCCTGCCACCTCTGACACTCCCAGGTTTTGAGCCTCCCAGGTACTCCACTGACATTCCCTGGTACACCTCTGACACTCCAGGTACAGCTGACACTGCCAGGTACACCTCCGACACTCCCAGGTACACCTTCGTCACTCAGGCCAGCCTTCTCACCTCCCAGGTACACCTCCGACCTCCCAGGTACCTCTGACCTCCCAGGTACACCCTCTGTCCTCCAAGGTACACCTCTGACCTCCCAGGTACACCACTGACTCTCCCAAGTACTCACTGACATTCCTGGCACACCTCTGACCTCCCAGGTGCATCCGACACTCCCAGATACACCTCTGGCCTCCCAGGTACATCTCTGACACTCCCAGGTACCCTCTGACACTGCCAGGTACACCTCCTGACAATCGCAGGTACTCCTGTGACACTCCCAGGTACACCTCCGACCTCCCAGGTACACCTCCGATATTCCCAGGTACACCTCCAATATTCCCAGGTACACCTCCGATACTCCCAGGTACACCTTTGAGACTCCCAGGTACTCTTCTGACACTCCTGGTACACCTCTGACATTCCCAGTTACACCTCCGACCTCCCAGTTACACCACGGCACTCCCAGGTACACCTCTGACACTCCCAGGTGCCTCTGATACTCCCAGGTACCTCTGACACTCCCAGGCTCCACTGATATTCCCTGGTACACCTCTGACCTCCTAGTGGGCGATCCCGACACTCCCAGATACACCTCTGACCTCCCAGGTTCATCTCTGACACTCCCAGATACACCTCTGACACTCCCAGGTACACCTCTGACACCCAGGTACACCTCCTGACACTCCTAGGTACTCCTCTGTCACTCCATGATACACCTCTAACCTCCTAGGTACTCCTCTGTCACTCCTGATACACCTCTAACACTCCCAGGTGCACGCTGACCTCCCAGGCACACCGCTGACGCCAGTTACACCTCAGACACTGTCAGGTACACCTCCGACTCTCCCAGGTAAACTTCTTACCTCCCAGGTACACCTCCGACAATCCACAGGTACCTCTGACGCCTCCAGGTACACCTCCGACACTCCCAGATACACCTCTGACACTCCCAGGTTCATCTCTGACCTCCCAGATACACCTCTGACACTCCCAGGTACACCTCTGACCTCCCAGTGCACCCTGACACCGAGTATGCCTCTCATGCTCCCAAGTGCACCTCTGACTCCCAGGGTCACCTCAGACACTCCCAGGTACACCGCTAACACTCGTGAGGTACACCTCTGACACTCCCAAGTACCTCCGACACTCCCAGGTACCTCCGACACTCCCAAGTACCTCCGACACTCCCAGGTCACCTCCGACCTCCCAGGTACACCTCCGACACTCCCAGGTACACCTCCGATATTCCCAGGTACACCTCCGATGCTCCCAGGTGCACCTTTGACACTCCTAGGTGCACCTCTGACACTCCTAAGTGCTCTCCTGTCACTCCTGATGCACCTCTAACCTCCCAGGTCCTCCTTGACCTCCCGGGTACACCTGCTGACACTGACAGGTACAGCTCACACACTGCCAGGTACACCTCAGACACTCCCAGGTACACCCTCAGACACTCCCAGGTACACATCAGATACTCCAAGGTGACCTCTCACACTCCCAAGTGTCTCTCTGATACTCCCAGGCACCTCAGACACTCCCAGGTACCGCCCAGCACTCCCAGGTACACCTCTGACCTCCCAAGTACCTCCATTGCTCCCAGGTACACCTCTCTGACACTCCTAGGTTTTGAACACTCCAGGTACACTTCTCACACTCCCAGGTACACCTCCGATGTTCCCAGGTACCTCTGATACTCCCAGGTATACCTCCTGGGCTCCCAGGTACTCCCCACAGCCTCCCTGGTACACCTATGACATTCCAGTTACACCTCCTTGCTCCCAGTTACACCTCCACCTCCAGGTACATCTCTGACCTCCGTGCACCACAGACCTCCCAGGTACACCTCCGATATTCCCAGGTACACCTCTGATCTCCCAGAGAATACCTTTGAGACTCCCAGGTACGCCACTGACACTCCTGGTACCTTGACATTCCCAGTTCCTCCGGCTCTCCCAGCTACACCCCGACCTCCCAGGTACACCTCTGACACTCCCGGGTAATTCACTGACCTCCCCTAGTATAACTCTGACATTCCCACGCCTCCGACCTCCCAGGTACACCTCTGAGCTCTCCCAGGTACACCTCTCAGCCTCCTGGTGCGCCTCTGACCTCCCAGGAACACCTCTGACACTCCCAAGTACCTCCGACTTCTCCCAGGTACCTCTGACACTCCCAGGTACACCTCCGGCGCTCCTGGTACACCTCTGACACTCCCAGGTACACCTCGATATTCCCAGAGACGCCTCCAATATTCCCAGGTACCTCACACTCCCAGGTACACCTTTGAGACACACAGGGTATTCACTGACACTCCTGGTACACCTCTGACTTTCCCAGTTACCTCTGACCTCTTGGTTACCCTGACCTCCCAGGTACCTCTGCCTCCCAGGTAACCTTTGATGCTCCCAGGTACCTCTGGCATTCCAGGTACTCACTGACATTCCTGGTGCCTCTGACACTCCTAGGTACACGTCCGACTTACCCCAGATACATCTGCCTCCTAGGTACACCTCTGACACTCCCAGGTACACCTCTGACACTCCAGGTACCTCTGACACTCTGGTACTCCTCTGTTGCTCCCGAATACCTGTAACAATCCCAGGTGCACCATGACACTCCCAGTACACCGCGGCAATGCCAGTTACACCTCAGGCACTGCCAGGTACACTCAGACACTGCCAGGTACACCTCAGACACTCCCAGGTACACCTCAGACACTAAGGTGCACCTCTGACACTCCCAGGTGCCTCTGGCTCCCAAGTTCACTTCTCCTACTCCCAGGTACACCTCCGGCCTCCCAGGTACACCGCTGACACTCTCAGGTACACCTCTGACAATCCAGCAACTGTCCCACTCCCAGGTACCTCCTCTGACCTCCCAGGTTCTGTTGACCTCCCATGTACCTCTGACACTCCCAGCTTCTTGGCTTACTCCAGGTACACCTCATTCCCAGGCCCTTGGCATGCCAGGTACACCTCAGAACTGCCAGGCACCTCAAACACTGCCAGGTACACCTCAGACACTCCCAGGTACACCTCAGACACTCCAGGTGCACCTCTCACACTCCCAAGTGCCTCTGACACTCCCAGGCACACCTCAGGCACTCCTGAATTTTCCTCAGCTGCTCCAGGTACCTCCGGCACTCCCAATACCTCCGACATTCCCAGGTACACCTCCGGCCCTCCCAGGTACACCTCCGACACTCCCAGGTACACTTCTTACACTCCCAGGTACCTCCGGACAATAACAGATACACCTCTGACCTCCGTACCTCCGACACTCCCAGGTACCTTCTGACTCCCAGGTACACCCCAGGCACTCCCGGTACCTTCTCACACCAGGTACACCTCCGGTATTCCCAGGTACACCTCTGATACTCCCAGGTACACCATTGAGACTCCAGGTACTCACTGCACTCCTGGTACACCTTTGACATTCCCAGTTACACCTCCCGGCTTGCTCCCATTGTCCTGACACTCCCGTACACCTCTGAGCCTCCCAGGACACCTCTGATACTCACAGGTACACATCTGCCTCCCAGGTCCGTCTCAGGCACTCCCAGGTACAACTCCGACACTCCCAGGTACACCTCTGGACACTCTCAGGTACCTCCCTAACCTCCCAGGTACTCCATTGACATTCCTGGTACACCCCTGACACTCCTGGTACACCTCCGATATTCCCAGGTACACCTCTGTGCTCCCAGGTACACCTTTGAGACTCCCAGTGTACTTCACTGACACTCTCTGGTATGCTGTGACATTCCCAGGTACGCCTCTGACACTCCCAGGTGCACCTCTGATGCTCCCAGGTACACCTCCTGGCCTCCCAGGTCCGTCTCCAGACACTCACAGGCCTGACTCCGGCACTCCCAGGTACACCTCTGCCTCCCAGGTACACCTCTGACACTCCCAGGTGCTCCATTGACATTCCTGGTACACCTGACATTCCAGGTACACCTCTGACACTCCCTGGTACACCCCCAGACACTCCCAGGTACACTTCTCACACTCCCAGGTACATCTGGCTCTCCTACATACTCCTCTGTCACTCCTGATACACGTCTAGCACTCCCAGGTACACCACCCAGCACTCCCATGTGCACCGCCCAGCTTTGCCAGGTACACCTCAGAACACTGCCAGGTACCTCACACATTGCCAGGTGACCTCACCTCCCAGGCACACCTCAGTCACTTCAAGGTGCACCCTCTGACACTCCCATTGCACCTCTGACACTCCTGGGCACAACTCTCTGCACTCCCAGGTACTCCTCAGACATCCAGGTACCACTGACACTCCCAGGTACACCTCGACACTCCCAGGTACAGCTTGACACTCCCAGGCACCTCTGACAATCAGGTACAACTGTGACACTCCCAGGTACACCTCTGACCTCCCAGGTACCTTGCAGCCTCCCATGCACCTCTGACACTCCAAGGTACTCCACATTCCCTGGTACACATCTGGCTCTAGGTACACGTCC
Source organism: Homarus americanus (assembly GCF_018991925.1). Lineage (NCBI taxonomy): Eukaryota > Metazoa > Arthropoda > Malacostraca > Decapoda > Nephropidae > Homarus > Homarus americanus. The sequence goes on along the minus strand of NW_024739185.1, from coordinate 4,218 downwards.
GACATCTCCAGATACACCTCTGACATCTACCAGGTACACCACAGACCTCCTCCCAGGTGCACTTCACACTCCCAGGTACACCTCTGACACTCCCAGGCACCTCTGGCACTCCCAGGTACACCTCTGACACTCCCAGGTACACCTCTCAGCACTCCCAGGTACACCTTTGACACTGCCAGGTACACCTCCGACACTCCCAGGTACCTCCGCCAATCCCCTTACACTTCTCACACTCCCAGGTACACCTCCGACACTCCGTGGTACACCTGACCTCCCAGGTACCTCCGATATTCCCAGGTACACCTCCAATATTCCCAGGTACACCTCGATACTCCCAGGTACCTTTGAGACTCCCAGGTGCTCACTGACACTCCCTGGTACACCTCTGACATTCCCAGTTACACCTCTGACTCCCAGTTACACCCCAACACTCCCAGGTACACCTCTGAACTCCCAGGTACACCTTTGATGCTCCCAGGTACACCTCTGACTCTCCCAGGTGCTCACCCCTGCATTCATGGTACACCTCTGACACTCCTAGGTACACGTCCGACTCTCCCAGATACACCTCGGCTTGCTCCCAGGCACCTCTGACCTCCCAGGTACCCTCTGATACTCCCAGGTACACCTCTGACCTCCCGTTACACCTCTGGCCTCCCAGGTACACCCCACACTCCCAGGTGCCTCACAGTCCCAGGTACACATTTGCCTCCCTCATGCTCCTCTCTGTCACTCTGATACAGCTTACACTCCCAGGTACACCTGACACTCCCATGTTACCGCTGACACTGCCAGGTGCACCTCAGACACTGCCAGGTACCTCAGACATTGCCAGGTACACCTCACACCTCCCAGGTCCATCGCACTCACTCCGGTGCCTACCCAACTCCCAGAGTGCACCCCTGACCTCCTAAAACTGCTCAACCTCCTAGATACATCTCAGACACTCCCAGGTTACTACACTCTCAGGTACACCTCTGACACTACCAGTACACCTCTGACTCCCAGGCCTCGACGCTCCCAGGTGCACCTCCAGCACTCCCAGGTGCACCTCTCACACCCAGGTACCTCCGACACTCCAGGTACCGCTTGACCTCCCAGGTACACCTCTGCACCTCCCAGGTACACCTCTTGGCTCTCCTTGGTACCTCTGGCCTCCCAGGTACCTCTGACACTCCCAGGTACACCTCTGGCCTCCCAGGTACCTCCGGCCTCCCAGGTGACGCCTCCGGCACTCCCAGGTACCTTCTTACACTCCCAGGTACCCCAGGTACTCCCAGGTGCCTTCTCACACTCCCAGGTACCTCCGACACTCATAGGTTCTCCTCTGGCACTCCCAGGTGCACCTCCTGACCTCCCAGGTTCCTCTGACACTCCAAGGTACACCTTTGACACTCCCAGGTGCTCACTGACATTCCGTGGTGCACCTCACACTGCCAGGTGCCGCTGACACTGCTAGTGCACCTCCGACACTCCCAGGAACACCTCCGACACTCCATGCCTTCTCACACTCCCAGGTACACCTCCGGCACTCCGAGAACACCTCTGACTACTCCCAGGTACACCTCTGACCTCCAAGGCACACCTCTGACACTCCCAGGGCACATCTAACCTCCCAGGTACACCTCTGGCCTCCCAGGTACACCTCTGACACTCCCAGGTACACCTTTGACATTCAAGGTAAGCCACTGACATTCCCTAGTACACCTCCTGACACTCACAGTACATGTCCCGACACTCCCAGCACCTCTGAGACTCTCAGGTACCTCCTGACACTTCCAGGTACTCCACCTGACACTCCTGGTACACTGACACTCCCAGGTACACCTCTGACACTCCCAGGTCTCCCAACACTCCCAGGTACCACTTTTCGCACTCCAAGGTACACCTCTGACACTCCTAGGTCTCCTCTGTCACTCCTGATACCTTCACTCCCAGTCCTCCGTTGCCTCTCAGGTACACCCCTGACTTGCTGACAGGTACACCTCTACCAGTACACCTCAGACACTTCAGGTACCTCAGACACTCCAGGTACACCTCAGAACTCCAAGGTGCACCTCACACTCCCAAGTGCACCTCTGATACTCCCAGGCACCTCAGACACTCCCAGGTACCTGTGACACTCCCAGGTACCTCTGACCTCCCAAGTGCACCTCCGACACTCCCAGGTACCTCCGACACTCCCAGGTACACCTCAAACCTCCCAGGTGCATCTTCACTCCAGGTACACCTCCGACAATCTCGGTACACCTCTGACACTCCCAGGTACACCTCCGGCCTCCCAGGAACACCTCTCAGCACTCCCAGGTACACCCTAGAAACTCCCAGTTACTTCTTACACTCCCAGGTACACCTCTGACTCCCAGGTACTCCTCTGAGCCTCCCAGGTACACCTCTGACCTCCCAGGTACCTCTGGCCTCCCAGGTACACCTTTGGCCTCCCGGTACTCCACTGACATTCCTAATTTTCTCTAACCTCCCAGGTACACCGCCCAGCACTGCCAGTGCACCTCCTGCTCCCAGGTGCACCTCCGGCACTCCCAGGTACACTTCTCACACTCCAGGTACACCTCCGGCCTCCCAGGTACACCTCTGACACTCCCAGGTACACCTCTGACACTCCAAGGACACCTCTGACCTCCCAGGTACACCTCTGACACTCCCAAGTGCTCCACTGACATTCCCTGCATGCCTCCTGACACTCCCAGGTGCACGTCCGACCTCCCAGATACACCTCCTGACCTCCCAGGTGCATCTCTGACACTTGAGTACACCTCTGACCTGCCAGGTACACCTCTGACAATCACCAGGTACTCCTGTGACACTCCCAGGTCACCCCCTCCGGCCCTCCTTGGTACAACTCCTGACCTCCAGGTACACCTCCGATATTCCCAGGTACACCTCCAATATTCCCAGGTACCTCTGATACTCCCAGGTACCTTTGGGGCTTTCCAGGTACTCTTCTGACACTCCCTGGTTTACTCCCCTGACATTCCAGTTACACCTCTGACACTCCCAGTTACCCCAACCTCCCAGGTACCTCTGAGCCTCCAGGTACACCTCTCAGCACTCCCAGGTACCCTCTGGCATCTCCCAGGTGCACGCTGACACTCCAGTGCACCTCCTGTCCTCCCAGGTGCACCTCCTGGCCTCCTGGGTGCTCCTCTGTCCTCCCTGATACCTCTGACACTCCCAGGTGCAGCCTTGACCTCCCAGGCACCTTTGACACTCCAGGTGCACCTCCCAGCCTCCCAGGTGCACTGACACTGCGGTACCTCTGATGCCTCAGTACTGGTACCTCAGCCTCCCAGGTACATCTCAGACCTCCAGGTGCCTCTGGCCTCCAAGTGCGCCTCTGGCTTCCCAGGTACACCTCTAACACTCTCTGTGCCTGCCACCTCCCAGGTGCACCTCTGACCTCCCAGGTACCTCCGACACTCCCAGGTGCCTCCGGCACTCCCAGGCACCTCCAGAGCACTCCCAGGCCTTCTTTTCACTCCCAGGAACACACTCCGACAATAACAGGTACCTCTGGCACTCCCAGGTGCACCTCCGACACTCCCAGGTGCACTTCCGACACTCCCAGGTACCCCACTAGACACTCCAGGTACACTTCTCACACTCCTAGGTACACCTCCGATATTCCCAGGTACACCTCTGATACTCCCAGGTACACCATTGAGACTCCCAGGTGCTCCACTGGCCTCCCCTGGTACACCTTTGACATTCCCAGTTACACCTCCGACACTCCCAGTTACTCCTGACTCTCCCAGGTAACCTCTGACACTCCCAGGTGCACCTTTGATACTTACAGGTACCTCCTGACACTCCCAGTACTCCTCCAATGCTCCAGGTACACCTCCACGATACTCCCAGTGCCTCTGACACTCCCAGGCTCACTCTGGCACTCCTGGTTCACCTGCTGGACTCCCAAGTACACCTCTGACACTCCTGCTACCTCCCGTGTTCCCAGGTACACTTCCCGATACTCCCAGGTCACCTCTGGCTCTCAGGTCCGTCTCCAGCACTCCCAGGTACAACTCCCTGACACTCCAGGTACACCTCTGACACTCCCAGTTGCACCTCCTGGCCTCCCAGGTACTCCATTGACATTCCTGGTACACTGACTCCAGGTACACCTCCTGACACTCCCAGGTACAGACACTCCAGGTGCACTTCTCACACTCCCAGGTACGTCTAGCAATACGTAACTTCTAG
>NW_024739184.1:0-16472 GCF_018991925.1 Homarus americanus | reverse complement strand
GATCGATTATAACAAAGTCCCCAAATCGAGTATAACAAAGCCCCCTGGTCGAGTATAACAATGTCCCCTGGTCGAGTAGAGTAAAGTCCCCTGACCGAGTACAACAAAGACTCCTGATCGAGTATAACGAAGTTCCCTAATCGAGTATAACAAAGCCCCCTGCTCGAGTGTAACAAAGTCCCCTAATCGAGTCTAAAAAAGGCCTCTAATCGAGTATAACAAAGTCCCCTCATCTAGTAAAACAAAGGCCCTGATCGAGTATAACAAAGGCCCCTCATCGAGTATAAGAAAGTCCCCTGAACGAGTATAACAAAGCCGCCTAATCGAGTATAACAAAGTCCCCTGGTCGAGTATAACAAAGTCCCTTGTTCGAGTCTAACAAAGTCCCCTTTTCGAGTATAACAAATTCCCCTTATCGAGTATAACAAAGTCCCCATATCGAGTATAACAAAGTCCCCTAATCGAGTATAATAAAGGCCCCTGGTCGAGTATAACAAAGTCCCCTGATCGAGTGTAACAAAAGTCCCCTAATCGAATATAAAAATGATCCTCTGGACCAGAGTAACAAAGTCCCCTGATCGAGTATAAAAAAGTCCTCTTGCCCACAATAACAAAGTCCCTAAATCGAGCATACCAAAGACCCCTGATCGAGTAAGACAAAGTCCCCTTATCGAGTATAACAAAGTCCCCTGATCGAGTATAACAAAAAACCCTGGATGAGTATAACAAAGTTTCCTGATCGAGTATAACAAAGGGCCCTCATCGAGTATAAGAAAGTCCATTGGTCAAGTATAAAAAAGTCCCCTGGGCGAGTATAACAAAGTCCCCTCATCGTGTATAACAAAGTCCCCTGGTCGAGTATAGCAAAGTCCTATGATCAAGTATAACAAAGCCTCCTGATCGAGTATAACAAAGTCCCCTGATCGAATATAACAAAGCCCCCTGCTCGAGTATAAGGAAGTCCTCTGATCGAGTATAACAAAGTCTCCTGATCGAGTATTACAAAGGCCCCTCATCGAGTCCAAAATAGGCCCCTAATCGAGTATAACAAAGTCCCCTGATCGAGTATAACAAAATCTCCTAATCGAGTATAACAAAGTCCCCTGGTCGAGTATAACAAAGTCCCATGATCGAGTATAACATATCCCCTGATCGACTATTACAAAGTCTCCTGGCCCAGTATAACAAAGTCCCTAGATCGAGAGTAACAAAGTCCCCTGATCGATTATAACAAAGTCCCCAGGTCGAGTATAACAAAGGCCCTGATCGAATGAGACAAAGTCCCCTGATCGAGTATAACAAATTCCCCTGATCGAGTATAACAAAGCCCCGTGGACGAGTATAACAAAGACCCCTGATCGTGTATAACAAAGTTCCCTGATCAAGTATAACATATCCCCTGATCGAATATAACAAAATCCCCAGGTCGAGTATAACAAAGGCCCTGATCGTCTGAGACAAAGTCCCCTGATCGAGTATAACAAAGTCCCCTGATCGAGTATAACAAAGCCCCGTGGACGAGTATAACAAAGACCCCTGATCGTGTATAACAAAGTCACCTGATCAAGTATAACATATCCCCTGATCGAATATAACAAAGTCCCTGGTGGAGTATAACAAAGTCACCTGATCGAGTATCACAAAGGCCCCTAATCGAGTATAACAAAGTCTCCTGATCGAGTATAACAAAGGCCCCTGGTCGAGTATAACAAAGTCCCCTGATCGAGTGTAAAAAAAGTCCCCTTATCAAGTATAACAAAGTCCCCTGAACGAGTATAAAAATGTCCCCTGGTCCAGTGTAACAAAGTCCTCTGATCGAGTATAAAAAAGTTCCCTGGCCCAGTATAACAAAGTCCCTAGATCGAGCATACCAAAGTTCCCTGATCGAGTATAACAAAGTCCCCTGATCGAGTATAACAAAGCCCCCTAGACGAGTATAACAAAGTTCCCTCATCGAGTATAACAAAGTCCCCTAATCAAGTATAACAAAGCCCCTGGTCCAGTATAACAAAGTCCCCTGATCAAGCATAACATATCCCCTGATAGAGTATAACAACGTCTCCTGGCCCAGTTTAACAAAGTCCCCAGATCGAGCGTAACAAAGTCCCCTAATCGATTATAACAAAGTCCCCTGGTCGAGTATAACAAAGGGCCCTGATTGAGTAAGACAAAGTCCCCTGATCGAGCATAACAAAGTCCCCTGAACCGAATATAACAAAGTCCCCTTATCGAGTAAAACATATCCCCTGATCGAGTATAAAAAAGTCCCTGGTGGAGTATAACAAAGTCCCCTGGTCGAGTATAACAAAGTTTTCTAATCGAGTATAACAAAGTCCCCTGGTCGAGTATAGCAAAGGGACTGATCGAGTAAGACAAAGTCCCCTGATCGAGTATAACAAAGTCCCCTAATCGAGTATAACAAAGCCCCCTGGAGGAGTATAACAAAGTTCCCTGATCGAATATTACAAAGTCTCATGGCCCAGTATAACAAAGTCCCCTGGTCGAGTATAAAAAAGCCGCCTACTCGAGTATAACAAAGTCCATTGGTCAAGTATAAAAAAGTCCCCTGGTCCAGTATAACATATCTCTTGATCGAGTATAACAACGTGTCCTGGCCCAGTTTAAAAAAGTCCCTAGATCGAGCATAACAGAGTCCCCTAATCGATTATAACAAATTCCCCTGGTCGAGTATAAAAAGGGGCCCTGATCGAGTAAGACAGAGTCCCCTCATCGAGCATAACAAAGTCCCCTGATCCTAGTATAACAAAGTCCCCTCATCGAGTATAACATATCCCCTGATCGAGTATAAAAAAGTCCCTGGTGGAGTATAACAAAGTCCCCTGGTCGAGTGTAACAAAGTTTACTAATCGAGAATAACAAAGGCCCCTGATCGAGTATAACAAAGTTTTCTAATCGAGTATAACAAAGGCCCCTGGTCGAGTATAACAAAGTCCTCTAATAAAGTATAACAAAGTCCTTTGATCGAGTATAACAAAGTCCCCTGGTCGAGTGTAACAAAGTTTACTAATCGAGAATAACAAAGGCCCCTGGTCGAGTGTAACAAAGTTTACTAATCGAGAATAACAAAGGCCCCTGGTCGAGTATAACAATGTTTTCTAATCAAGTATAACAAAGTCCCCTGATTGAGTATAACAAAGTCCCCTGTTCGAGTATAACATATCCCCTGATCGAATATATCAAAGTCCTCTGGTCGAGTATAACAAAGTCCCCTGATCGAGTATAACAAAGTCCCCTGGTGGAGTATCCCTAAGTCCCTGATCGATTATGACAAAGGGCCCCTCAACGAGTATAGTAAAGTCCATTGGTCAAATATAGGAAAGTCCACTGATCGAGTATGACAAAGTCCCCTGATCAAGAATAAAAAAGTCCCCTGAACGAGTATAACAAAGTCACCTGATCGAGTATAACAAAGTCCCCTGGTTGAGTATAACAAAGTCCCCTGATCAAGTATAACATATCCTCTGATTGAGTATAACAAAGTCCCCTGATTGAGTATAACAAAGTCCTCTGGTTGAGTATAACAAAATCCCCTGATCGAGAATAACATATCAACTGGTCGAGTATAACAAAGTCCTCTGGTCGAGTATAAAAATGTCCCCTGATCGCGTATAACAAAGTCCCCTGATCGAGTATAACAAAGGCCCCTCATTGAGTATAACAAAGTCCATTGGTCAGGTATAAAAAAGTCCCCTGGTCGAGTATAACAAAGTCCCCTAATCGAGTATAACAAAGTCCGCTTATCGAGTATAACAAAAGCCCCTGATCGAGTATAACAACGTCTCGTGGCCCAGTTTAACAAAGTCCCCAGATCGAGCATAACAAAGTCCCCTAATCGATTATAACAAAGTCCCCTGGTCGAGTATAACAAAGGGCCCTGATCGAGTTAGACAAAGTCCCCTGATCAAGCATAACAACGTCCACTGATCCTAGTATAACAAAGCCCCCTGGACGAGTATAACAAAGTCCCCTGAACCGAGTATAACAAAGTCCCCTGATCGAGTATAACATATCCCCTGATTGAGTACAAAAGAGTCCCTGGTGGAGTATAACAAAGTTCCCTGGTCGAGTATAAAAAATTTTCTAATCGAGTATAACAAAGTCCCCTGGTCGAGTATAACAAAGTCCCCTGATAGAGTATAACAAAGGCCCCTCATCGAGTATAGAAAAGTCCATTGGTCAAATATAGGAATGTCCACTGATCGAGTATGACAAAGTCCCCTGATCAAGAATAAAAAAGTCCCCTTTCGAGTATAACAAAGTCCCCTGGTCGAGTATAACAAATTCCCCTGGTCTAGTATAACAAAGGCCCCTAATCGAGTATAACAAAGTCCCCTGATTGAATATAACAAAGTCCCCTGATCGAGTATGACAAAGTACTCTGGTTGAGTATAACAAAGTCCCCTGATCGAGTATAACAAAGTCACCTAATCGAGTATAACAAAGTCCCCTGGTTGAGTATAATAAAGTCCCCTCATCAAGTATGAAATATTCCCTGATTGAGTATAACAAAGTCCTCTGGTCGAGTATAAAAAAGTCCCCTCATCGAGTATAACAAAGTCCCCTGGTGGAGTATAACAAAGTCCCCTCATCGAGTATAACAAAGGCCCCTCATCGAGTATAACAAAGTCCATTGGTCAAGTATAAAAAAGTTCCTGGTCGAGTATAACAAAATCGAGTATAACAAAGTCCATTGGTCAAGTATAAAAGTTCCCTAGTCGAGTATAACAAAGTCCCTGATCGAGTATAACAAAGTCCCCTGGTCCTGTATAGCAAAGTCCCCTGATCGAGTATAACAAAGCCCCTCATTGAGTATTACAAAGTCCATTGGTCAGGTATAAAAAAGTCCCCTGGTCGAGTATAACAAAGTCCCCTAATCGAGTATAAGAAAGTCCTCTGTTCGAGTATAAAAAAAGTCCCCTGATGGAGTATAACAAAGTCCCCTGCTCGAGTATAACAAAGTCCCCTGATCGAGTATAATAAAGGGCCCTCATCGAGTATAACAAAGTCCATTGGTCAAGTTTAAAAAAGTCCCCTGGTGGAGTATCCCTAAGTCCCTGATCGAGTATAACAAAGGGCCCCTCATCGAGTATAGTAAAGTCCATTGGTCAAATATAGGAAAGTCCACTGATCGAGTATGGCAAAGTCCCCTGAGCAAGTATGAAAAAGTCGCCTGGGCGAGTGTAACAAAGTCCCATGATCGTGCATAACAAAGTCTCCTGGTCGAGTATAGCAAGTCCCCTCATCAAGTATTACAAAGCCTCCTGATCGAGTATAACAAAGTCCCCTCATCAAGTATAACAAAGCCCCCTGCTCGAGTATAAGAAAGTCCCCTGATTGAGTATAACAAAGGCCCCTCATCGAGTCCAAAAAAAGCCCCTAATCGAGTATAACAAAGTCCCCTGATCTAGTATAACAAAGGCCTCTGATCGAGTATAACAAAGGCCCGTGTTCGAGTCTAACATTAATTCCCCTTATCGAGTATTACAAATTCCCCTTATCGAGTATAAAAAGTCCCCTTATCGAGTATAACAAAGTCCCCTGATCGAGTATAAAAATGTCCCCTGGCCCAGTATAACAAAGTCCCCATATCGAGCATAACAAAGTCCCCAGATCGATTATAACAAAGTCCCCTGGTCGAGTATAGCAAAGGGCCCTGATCGAGTAAGACAAAGTCCCCTGTTCGAGTATAACAAAGGCCCCTCATCGAGTATAGCAAAGTCCATTGGTCAAATATAGGAATGTCCACTGGCCGAGTATGACAAAGTCCCCTGATCAAGAATAAAAAAGTCCCCTGAACGAGTATAACAAAGTCACCTGATCGAGTATAACAAAGTCTCCTGGTTGAGTATAACAAAGTCCCCTCATCGAGTATAACAAAGGCCCCTCATCGAGTATAACAAAGGCCCCTCAACGAGTATAACAGAGTCCATTGGTCAAGTATAAAAAAGTTCCCTGGTCGAGTATAACAAAGTCCCCTGATCGAGTATAACAAAGTCTCCTGATCGAGTATAACAAAGTCCCCTAATCGAGTATAACAAAGCCCCCTGCTCGAGTATAACAAAGTCCCCTGGTCGAGTATAGCAAAGTCCCCTGATCGAGTATAACAAAGCCTCCTCATCGAGTATAACAAAGTCCCCTGATCGAGTATAACAAAGCCCCCTGCTCGTGTATAACAAAGTCCCCTGATCGAGTCCAAAACAGACCTCTAATCGAGTATAACATAGTCCCTTGTTCGAGTAAACAAAGGCCCCTGATTGAGTATAACAAAGGCCACTCATCGAGTATAAGAAAGTCCCCTAATCGAGTCTAAAAAAGTCCCCTTATCGAGTATAACAAATTCCCCATATCGAGTATAACAAAGTCCTCTTATCGAGTATGACAACTCCCTAATCGAGTATAACAAAGGCCCCTGGTCGAGTATAACAAAGTCCCCTGATCGAGTGAAACAAAAGTCCCCTGATCGAGTATAACAAAGTCACCTAATCGAGAATATAAATGTCCCCTGGTCCAGTGTAACAAAGTCACCTGATCGAGTATATAAAAGTCACCTGGCCCAGTATAACAAAGTCCCTAGATCGAGCATACCATAGTCCCCTGATCGATTATAACAAAGTCCCCCGGTAGAGTATAGCAAAGGGCCCTGATCGAGTAAGACAAAGTCCCCTGATCGAGTATCACAAAGTCCCCTGATCGAGTATAACAGAGCTCCTTGGATGAGTATAACAAAGTTCCCTGATCGAGTATAACAAAGTCCCCTGATCCTAGTATAACAAAGCCCCCTGGTCGAGTATAATAAAGTCCCCAGGTCGAGTATAACAAAGTCCCCTGATTGAGTATAACAAAGTCCCCTGATCGAGTATAATAAAGGGCCCTCATCGAGTATAACAAAGTCCATTGGTCAAGTTTAAAAAAGTCCCCTGGTGAAGTATCCCTAAGTCCCTGATCGAGTATAACAAAGGGCCCCTCATCGAGTATAGTAAAGTCCATTGGTCAAATATAGGAAAGTCCACTGATCGAGTATGGCAAAGTCCCCTGAGCAAGTATGAAAAAGTCGCCTGGGCGAGTGTAACAAAGTCCCATGATCGTGCTTAACAAAGTCTCCTGGTCGAGTATAGCAAGTCCCCTCATCAAGTATTACAAAGCCTCCTGATCGAGTATAACAAAGTCCCCTCATCAAGTATAACAAAGCCCCCTGCTTGAGTATAAGAAAGTCCCCTGATTGAGTATAACAAAGGCCCCTCATCGAGTCCAAAAAAAGCCCCTAATCGAGTATAACAAAGTCCCCTGATCTAGTATAACAAAGGCCTCTGATCGAGTATAACAAAGGCCCGTGTTCGAGTCTAACATTAATTCCCCTTATCGAGTATTACAAATTCCCCTTATCGATTATAAAAAGTCCCCTGGTCGAGTATAACAAAGTCCCCTGATCGAGTATAACATATCCCCTGATCGAGTATAACATATCCCCTGATCGCGTATAACAAAATTCCCCTGGTTCGAGTATGACAAAGTCCCCTAATTAATTTAAAAAAGTCCCCTGGTTGAGTATAACAAAGTTCCCTGATCGAGCATAACAAAGTCCCCATATCGAGTATAACATATTCCCCAGATCGAGCATATCAAAGTCCCCTGGTCGAGTATAGCAAAGGGCCCTGATCGAGTATGACAAAGTCCCCTGATCGAGTATAAAAAGTCCCCTTATCGAGTATAACAAAGTCCCCTGGTCGAGTATAACAAAGCCCCCTCATCGAGTATAACAAAGTCCTCTGGTCAAGTATAAAAAAGTCCCCTGATCGAGTATAACATATCCCCTGATCGAGTATAAGAATGTCTCCAGGCCCAGTATAACAAATTCCCCAGATCGAGCATAACAAAGTCCCTTGATCGATTATAACAAATTCACCCAGACCGAGTATAACAAAGGCCTCTGGTCGAGTATAACAAAGTCCCCTGGTCGAGAATAACAAAGTCCCCTGATCGTAATATAACAAAGCCCCCTGGACGAGTATAACAAAGTCCCCTGATCGAGTATAACAAAGTTTCCTGATCGAGTATAACAAAGTCCCCTCGTCCAGTAAAACAAAGACCCCTGATCGAGTATAACATATCCCCTGATCGAGTATAACAACGTCTCCTGGCTCAGTATAACAAAGTCCCCAGATCGAGTATAACAAAGTTCTCTGGTTGAGTATAACAAAGTCCCCTGATCGAGTATAACATATCCCCTGAACGCGTATAACAAAATTCCCCTGTTTCGAGTATGACAAAGTCCCCTGATTAATTTTTAAAAAGTCCCCTGGTTGAGTATAACAAAGTTCCCTGATCGAGCATAACAAAGTCCCCATATCGAGTATAACAAAATTCCCTGATCGATTATATCAAAGTCCCTTGGTCGAGTATAGCAAAGGGCCCTGATCGAGTAAGACAAAGTCCCCTGATCGAGTATAACAAATTCCTCTTATCGAGTATAACAAAGTCCCCTTATCGAGTATAACAAAGTCCCCTGATCGAGGATAACCTTAGCCCCTCATCGAGTATAACAAAGACCCATGATTAAGTATAACAAAGTCCCTTGATCGAGTATAACAAATTCCTCTGGTTGAGTATAACAAAGTCCCCTGATCGAGTATAACATATCCCCTGATCGAGTATAACAAAATTCCCTGATCGAGTATGACAAAGTCCCCTGATTAATTTTAAAAAAGTCCCCTGGTTGAGTATAACAAAGTTCCCTAATCGAGTATAACAAAGTCCCCTGGTCGAGTATAACAAAGCCTTCTCATCGAGTATAACAAAGGCCCCAAATCGAGTATATCAAAGTCCACTGATCGAGAATAACATATCCCCTGATCGAGTATAACAAAGTCTCCAGGCCCAGTATAACAAATTCCCCAGATCGAGCATATCAAAGTCCCCTGGTCGAGTATAGGAAAGGGCCCTGATCGAGTATGACAAAGTCCCCTAATCGAGTATAACAAAGACCCCTTATCGAGTATAACAAAGTCCCCTGATCGAGTATAACAAAGGCCCCTGATCGAGTATAACAAAGTCCCCTGGTCGAGTATAACAAAGCCCCCTCATCGAGTATAACAAAGTCCTCTGGTCAAGTATAAAAAAGTCCCCTGATCGAGTATAACATATCCCCTGATCGAGTATAACAAAGTCTCCAGGCCCAGTATAACAAATTCCCCAGATCGAGCATAACAAAGTCCCTTGATCGATTATAACAAAGTCACCCAGACCGAGTATAACAAAGGCCTCTGGTCGAGTATAACAAAGTCCCCTGGTCGAGAATAACAAAGTCCCCTGATCGTAATATAACAAAGCCCCCTGGACGAGTATAACAAAGTCCTCTGGTCCAGTATAACCAAGTCCCCTGATCGAGTATAACATATCCCCTGATCGAGTATAACAAAGTGTTCTGGTTGAGAATACCAAATTCCCTGATCGAGTATAAAAAAGTCCCCTGATCACATATAACAATGTCCCCTGGTCGAGTATAACAAAGTCCCCTGGTCGAGTATAACAAAGGCCCCTCATTGAGTATAACAAAGTCCATTGGTCAAGTATAAAAAAGTCCACTGGTCGAGTATAACAAAGTCCCCTGATCGAGTATAACAAAGTACTCTGGTCGAGTATAAAAAAGTCCCCTGATGGAGTATAACAAAGTCCCCTCATCGAGTATAGCTAAGTCCCCAGATCGAGTGTAACAAAGGCCCCTCATCGAGTATAACAAAGTCCATTGGTCAAGTATAAAAAAGTCCCCTGGTCGAGTATAACAAAGTCCCCTGATAGAGTATAACAAAGCCTCCACATCGTGTATAACAAAGTCCCCTGATCGAGTATAACACAGCCCCCTGCTCGAGTATAAGAAAGTCCCCTGATCGAGTATAACAAAGTCCCTTGATCTAGTATAACAAAGGACCCTGATCGAGTATAACAAAGGCCCCTCATCGATTATAACAAAGTTCCCTGATCGAGTATAACAAACCCGCCGAATCGAGGATAACAAAGTACCCTAGTCGAATAAAACAAAGTCCCCTGTTCGAGTCTAACAAAATCCGGTGATCGAGTATAACAAAGGCCCTTGGTCGAGTATAACAAAGTCCCCTGATCGAGTATAACAAAGCCCCCTGGTCGAGTATAACAAAGTCCCCTGATCGAGTATAACAAAGGCCCTGATCGAGTATAAAAAAGTCCCCTGATCGAGTATAAAAAAGTCCCCTGGCCCGGTATAACAAAGTCCCCATATCGAGCATAACAAAGTACCCTGTACGATTATAACAAAGTCCCCTGGTCGAGTATAGCAAAGGGCCCTGATCGAGTAAGACAAAGTCCTCTGATCGAGTATAACAAAGTCCCCTGATCGAGTATAAAAAAGCCCCCTAGACGAGTATAACAAAGTCCCCTGATCGAGTATAACAAAGTCCACTGATTGAGTATAAAAAAGTCCCCTGGCCCAGTATAACAAAGTCCCCTGGTCGAGTATAGCAAAGTCCCCTGATCGAGAAAAACAAAGCGTCCTCATCGAGTATAACAAAGTCCCCTAATCGAGTATAACAAAGACCCCTCATCGAGTATAACAAAGTTCATTGGTCAAGTATAAAAATGTTCCCTGGTCGACTATAACAAATTCCCCTGTTCGAGTATAACAAAGTCCCCTGGTCGAGTATAGCAAAGTCCCCTGATCGAATAAGACAAAGCCTCCTGTTCGAGTATAACAAAGTCCCCTATTCGAGTATAACAAAGGCCCCTGTTCGAGTATAAAAAAGTCCCTAATCGAGTATAACAAAGGCCCCTGTTCGTGTATAACAAAGTCCCCTGATCGAGTGTAACAAAAGTCCCCTAATCGAGTAAAACAAAGTCCCCTAATCGAGTATAAAAATGTCCACTGGTCCATTGTAACAAAGCCCCCTGATCGAGTATAAAAAATCCCCCTTGCCCAGAATAAAAAAGTCCCTAGATCGAGCATACCAAAGACCCCTCATCGATTATAACAAAGTCCCCCGGTCGAGTATAGCAAAGGGCCCTGCTCGAGTAAGACAAAGTCCCCTGATCGAGTATAACAAAGTCCCCTGATCGAGTATTACATATCCCCTGATCGAATATAACAAAGTCCCTGATGGAGTATAACAAAGTCCACTGATCGAGTATCACAAAGTCTCCTGGTCGAGTATAACAAAGTTTTCTAATCGAGTATAAAAAGGCCCCTCGTCGAGAATAACAAAGTCCCCGGATCGAGTGTAACATATCACCTGATCGAGTATAACAAAGTCTTCCGGTCGAGTATAACAAAGTCCCCTGATCGAGTAAGACAAATTCCCCTGATCAAGTACAAAAAAGTCCCCTGGTCGAGTATAACAAAGTCCCCTAATCGAGTATAACAAAGTCCCCTGGTCGACTATAGCAAAGTCCCCTGGTCGAGTATAATAAAGTCCCCTCATCGAGTATAACAAAGGCCCCTAATCGAGTATAACAAAGTCTCCTGATCGCATATAACAAAGTCCCCTGATCGAGTATAACAAAGTCCTCTGGTTGAGTATAACAAAGTCCCCTGATCGAGTATAACATATCTCCTGATTGAGTATAACAAAATCCCCTGGTCGAGTATATCAAAGTCCCCTCATCGAGTATAACAAAGGCCCCTCATCGAGTATAACAAAGTCCATTGGTCAAGTATAAAAAAGATCCCTGTTCGAGTATAACAAAGTCCCTTGATCGAGTATAACAATGTCCCCTGGTCGAGTATAACAAAGTCCCCTGATCGAGTATAACAAAGCCTCCTGATCGAGTATAACACAGTCCCCTGATCGAGTATAACAAACTCCCCTGATCGAGTATAACAAAGGCTTTTGATCGAGTATAACAAAGCCCCCTGATCGAGTATAACAAAGTCCCCTGATCGAGTATAACAAAATCCCATTATCGAGTACAACAAAGTCCCCTGGTCGAGTATAACAAAGTCCCCAGTTCGAGTCTATCAAAGTCCCTTTATCGAGTATAACAAATTCCCCTTATCGAGTATAACAAAGTTCCCTTATCGAGTATAACAAAGTCCCCTAATCGAGTATAACAAAGGCCCCTGGTCGAGTATAACAAAGTCCCCTGATCGAGTGTAACAAAAGTCCCTTGATCGAGTATAACAAAGCCCCCTGATCGAGTATAAAAATGTCCCCTGGACCAGTGTAACAAAGTCCCTTATCGAGTATAAAAAAGTTCCCTGGCCCAGTATAACAAAGTCCCTAGATCGAGCATACCAAAGTCCCCTGATCGTTTATAACAAAGTCCCCCGGTCGAGTATAGCAAAGGGCCCTGATCGAGTAAGACAAAGTCCCCTGATCGAATATAACAAAGTCCCCTGATCGAGTATAAAAAAGCCCCTAGACGAGTATAACAAAGTATTCTGGTCAAGTATAACAAAGTCCCCTAATCGAGTATAACAAAGTCCCCTGGTCGACTATAGCAAAGTCCCCTGGTCGAGTATAACAAAGCCTCCTCATCGAGTATAACAAACTGCCCTAATCGAGTATAACAAAGTCCCCTAATCGAGTATAACAAAGTCCCTGGACGAGTATAACAAAGTTCCCTAAGAGAGAATAACAAAGTCCCCTGGTCGACTATAGCAAAGTCCCCTGGTCGAGTATAACAAAGGCCCCTCATCGAGTATAACAAAGTCCATTTGTCAAGTATAAAAAAGTTCACTGGTCGAGTATAACAAAGTCCCCTAATCAAGTATACCAAAGTCCCCTTTTCGAGTATAGCAAAGTCCCCTGATGGAGTATAACAAAGCCTCCTGATCGAGTATAACAAAGTCCCCTAATCGAGTATAACAAAGCCCCCTGCTCGAGAATAACGAAGTCCCCTGGTCGAGTATAGCAAAGTCCCCTCATCGAGTATAACAAAGCCTCCTCAACGAGTATAACAAAGTCCCCTGATCGAGTATAACAAAGCTCCCTGCTCGAGTATAACAAAGGCCCCTGATCGAGTCCAAAAAAGGCCTCTAATCGAGTATAACAAAGTCCCCTGATCGAGGCAAGACAAATTCCCGATCAGTACAAGAAAGTCCCCTGGTCGAGTATAACAAAGGTCCCTCATCGAGTATAACAAACTCCATTGGTCAAGTATAAAAATGTTCCCTGGTCGAGTATAACAAAGTCCCCTAATCGAGTATAACAAAGTCCCCTTTTCGAGTATAACGAAGTCCCCTGGTCGAGTATAGCAAAGTCCCCTCAACGAGTATAACGAAGCCTCCTGATCGAGTATAACAAAGTCCCCTGATCGAGTATAAAAAAGTCCCCTGGTCGAGTATAACAAAGCCCCTTGCTCGAGTATAACAAAGTCTCCTGATCGAGTCCAAAAAAGGCGTCAAATCGAGTATAACAAAGTTTCCTGATCTAGTATAACAAAGGCCCTTTGACCGAGTATAACAAAGGCCCCTCATCGAGTATATAAGAAAGTCACCTGATCGAGTATAACAAAGCCGTGACATCAGTATAACAAAGTCCCTGCTGTCGTAGTATAACATATCCCTTGATCGAAAGAGCATGAAAGTCCCCTGATCGGTTATAACAGAGTCCCCTAATCAAGAATAACAAAGTCCCCTAATCGAGTATAGCAAAGTCCTCTGTTCGAGTATAACATATCCCCTGATCGAGTATAACAAAGTCCTCTGGTCGAATATGACAAAGTCCCCTGATCGAGTACAACAAAGTCCCCTGGTCGAGTATAACAAAGTCCCCTGATCGAGTATAACAAAGACCCCTCGTCGAGTATAGCAAAGTCCATTGGTCAAATATAGAAAAGTCCACTGATCGAGTATGACAAAGTCTCCTGATCAAGTATAAAAAGTCCCCTGGTCGAGTAAAACAAAACCCCCTCATCAAGTATAACAAAGGCCCCTAATCGAGTATAACAAAGTCCCCTGATTGAGTATAACAAAGTCCCCTGATCGAGTATAACAAAGTCCTCTGGTTGAGTATAAAAAAGTCCCCTGATCGCGTATAACAAAGTCCCCTGGTCGTGTATAACAAAATCTCCTGATCGAATATAACAAAGTCCCCTCTACCGAGTATAACAAAGTCCCTTGATCGAGTATAACATATACCCTGATCAAGTATAACAAAGGCCCTGGTGGAGTATAACAAAGTCCCCTGGTCGAGTATAACAAAGTTTTCTAATCGAGCATAACAAAGGCCCCTGGTCAAGTATATCAAAGTCCTCTGATCAAGTATAACAAAGTCCCCTAATCGAGTATAACAAAGTCCCCAAATCAAATATAACAATGTCCCCTGATCGAGAATAACAAAGTCCCCTGATCAAGCATAACATATCCCCTGATCGAGTATAACAAAGTCCCCTGATCGAGCATAACAAAGTCCTCTGGTCGAGTATAATCAAAACCCCCTCATCAAATATAACAAAGGCCCCAAATCCAGTATAACAAAGTCCCCTATATGAGTATAACAAAGTCCTCTGGTTGAGTATAACAAAGTCCCCTGATCGAGTATAACATATCCCCTGATCGAGTATAACAAAGTCCTCTGGTCGAGTATAAAAATGCCCCCTGATCGCGTATAACAAAGTCTCCTGGTCGTGTATAACAAAGTCCCCTGATCGAGTATAACAAAGGCCCCTCATTGAGTAGAACAAAGTCCATTGGCAAATATAAAAAAGTCCCCTGGTTCGAGTATAACAAAGTCCCCTAATTGAATATAACAAAGTACTCTGGTCGAGTATAAAAAAGTCCCCTGATCGAGTATAACAAAGTCCCCTGCTCGAGTATAACAGTCCCCTGATCGAGTATAACAAAAACCCCTAATCGAATATAACAAAGTCCTCTGGTCAAGTTTAAAAAAGTCCCTTGGTCGAGTATAAAAAAGTTCCCGGTTCGTTTATAACAAAGTCCCCTGGTCGAGTATAGCAAAGTCCCCTGATCAAGTATAACAAAGCCTCCTGATCGAGTATAACAAAGTCCCCTGATCGAATATAAAAAAGCCCCCTGCTCGAGTATAAGAAAGTCACCTGATCGAGTATAACAAAGTCTCCTGATCGAGTATAACAAAGGCCCCTCATCGAGTCCAAAAAAGGCCCCTAATCGAGTGTAACAAAGTCCCCTGATCTAGTATAACAAAGGCCTCTCATCGAGTATAACAAAGTCCCCTGGTCGAGTATAACAAAGTCCCCTGTTCGAGTATAACAAAGTCCCCTGGTCGAGTATAGCAAAGTCCCCTGATCGAATATAACAAAGCGTCCTGATCGAGTATAACAGAGTCCCCTAATCGAGTATAACAAAGCCCCCTGCTCGAGTATAACAAAGTCCCCTGGTTGAGTATAGCAAAGTCCCTTGATCGAGTATAACAAATTCCCCTAATCGAGTCCAAAAAGGCCTCTAATCGAGTATAACAAAGTCCCCTGATCTAGTATATAACAAAGTCCCCTATTCGAGTCTAACAAAGTCCCCTATTCGAGTCTAACAAAGTCCCCTTATCGAGAATAACAAATTCCCCTTATCGAGTATAACAAAGTCCCCTAATCGAGTATAAAAAGGCCCCTGGTCGAGTATAACAAAATCCCCTGATCGAGTGTAACAAAAGTCGCCTAATCGAGTATAACTAAGTCCCCTAATCGAGTATAAAAATGTCCTCTGGTCCAGTGTAACAAAGTCCCCTGATCGAGGATAAAAATGTCCTCTAGTCCAGTGTAACAAAGTCCCCTGATCGAAAGAGTAAAGCCCCTGCCCAGAATAACAAAGTCCTAGATCGAGCATACCAAAGACCCTTTGATCGATTGTAAATAAAGTCCCCGGTCGAGTATAGCAGCGCCTGATCGAAGACAAAGTCCCCTGATCGAAAGTACAACAAAGTCCCCATCGAGTATAACAAAGCCCCTGATGAGAATAACAAAGTTCACTGATTGATATACAAAGTCCTCTGATCAAGTATAACAAAGTCCCCTGTCTAAGTATAACAAAGTCCCCCGATCGAGTAAAACATATCCCCGATCGAGTATAACAACGTCTCCTGGCCCAGTTTCTTAACAAATTCCCCAGATCGAGCATAACAAAGTCCCTAATCGATTATAAATAAAGTCCCTGGTCGAGTATATAACAGCGTCTTCATCATAAGAGAGTCCTCATCGAGTATAACAAAGTCCTCTGATGCTAGTATAACAAAGCCCCCTGGACGAGTATAACAAAGTCCCCTGAACCGAGTATAACAAAGTCCCCTGATCGAGTATAACATATCCCCTGATCGAGTATAACAAGTCCCTGGTGGAGTATAAGAAAGTCCCCTGGTCGAGTATAACAATGTTTTCTAATCGAGAATTACACAGGCCCCTGGTCGAGTATAACAAAGTCCTCTGATCAAGTATAACAAAGTCCCCTGATCGAGTATAACAAAGTCCCTTAATCAAGTATAACAAAGTCCCCTGATCGAGTATAACAAAGTCCC
>NW_024739183.1:0-31678 GCF_018991925.1 Homarus americanus | reverse complement strand
TTATCGAGTATAACAAAGTCACCTTATCGAGCATAACAAAGGCCCCTAGTCGAGTATAACAAAGCCCCCGTGATCGAATATTACAAAGTCCAGTGATCAAGTATAACAAAGTCCCCCCATCGAGTATAACAAAGTCCTCTGATCTAGTATAACAAAGTCCCCTGGTCGTGTATAACAAAGTCCCCTGGTCGAGTATAACAAATTCCCCTGATCGAGTATAACAAAGTCCCCTGGTCGAGTAAAACAAAGTCCCCTGATCGAGAATAACAAAGGCCCCTGATCGAGTATAACAAAGTCCCTTTATCGAACATAACAAAGGCCCCTGGTCGAGTATAACAAAGCCCCCCTGAACGAATATTACAAAGTCCAGTGATCAAGTATAACAACGTCCCCTAATCGAGTATAACAAAATCCCCTGGTCGAGTATAACAAAGGCCCCTGATGGAGTATAACAAAGACCCCTGATCAAGGAAAACAACGCCCCCTGATCGAGTATAACAAAGTCCCCTGATCGAGTATAACAAAGTCCCCTAATCGAGTATAACAAATTCCCCTTATCGAGTATAACAAAGTCCCCTTGTCGAGTATAACAAATTCCCATGATCGAGTATAACAAAGTCCTTTGGTCGAGTATAACCAAGGCCCCTGATCGAGTATAACAAAGGCCCCCTGTTGAGTATAACAAAGCCTCCTGATCGAGTATAACAAAGTCACCTTATCGAGCATAACAAAGGCCCCTAGTCGAGTATAACAAAGCCCCCCTGATCGAATATTACAAAGTCCAGTAAGGACTTTGTTATTTTCGATCAGGGGGCTTTCTTATATTCGATCAGTGACCTTTGTTATACTCGACCAGGGGCCTTTGTTTTCCTCGATCAGGGGGCTTTGTTATACTCGATCAGGGGATATGTTATACTCAATCAGGGGATGTGTTATACTCGATGAGGGGACGTTGTTTAGTCGATGAGGAGGCTTTGTTATACTCAACCGGGGGCCTTAGTTACACTCGATCAAGGGCCTTTACTATACTCGATCACGGGACTTTGTTTTACTCGATCAATGGGCTTTGTTATACTCGATCTGAGGACTTTGTTATACTCGACCAGGGGACTTTGTTTTACTCGATCAGGGGACTTTTTTATATTCGATCAAAGGACTTTGTTATACTCGATTAGGGGTCTTTATTATACTCGATCAATGACCTTTGTTATACTCGATCATGGGACTTTCTTATACGAGATCATGAGCCTTTGTTATACTCGACCAGGGGACTTTGTTATACTCGATTAGGGAACTTTGTTATACTCGATGTCGGGGTTTTGATATAGTCGATAAGGGGACTTTGTTATACTCGATCAGGGGACTTTGTTATACCTGATGAGTAGGCTTTGTTATACTCGATGAGGGGACTTTGTAATACTCGACCAGGGTCCTTTCTTATGCTCTACCAGTGGCCTTTGTTATACTCGATCAGGGGGCTTTGTTATATTCGATTAGGGACTTTGTTATACTCGATGAGGGGCATTTGTTATACTCAATCAAGGGCCTTTGCTATACTCAATCACGGGATTTTGTTATACTAGATCAGGGGACTTTGTTATACTCGATCAGAGGGCTTTGTTATACTCGACCATGGGCCTTTGTTATGCGATAAGAGGACTTTGTTATACTCGATCGGGGGACTTTGTTTTCCTCGATCAGGGGGCTTTGTTATACTCGATCAGGGGACTTTGTTATACTCGACCAGGGGACATTGTTTTACTCGATCAGGGACTTTTTTATATTCGATCAACGGACTTTGTTGTACTCGATCAGGGGCCTTTATCATACTCGATCAAGGACCTTTTTTATACTCTATCAGGGGACTTTGTTATCCTCGATCAGAAGACTTTGTTATACTCGATCAGGGGACTTTGTTATACTCGACCAGGGGACTTTGTTATACTCGATGAAGAGGCTTTGTTATACTCGATCAGGGGACATTACTATACTCGACCAGGGAACTTTGTTATACACCTTCAAGGGATATGTTATAATCGATCAGGAGATGTGTTATACTCGATCAGGGGACTTTGTTATACTCGATCAGGAGGCTTTGTTATACTCAACCAGGGCCTTTGTTATACTCGATCATGGGCCTTTATTATACTCGATCAGGTGACTTTGTTATACTTGACCATGGGACTTTGTTGTACTCGATCAGGGTCTTTGCTATACTCGATCATGGGCCTTTATTATACTCGATTAGGAGTCTTTGTTATACTCAACCAGGGCCTTTGTTATACTCGATCATGGGCCTTTATTATACTCGATCAGGTGACTTTGTTATACTCGAAACAGAAGAATTTGTTATACTCGATCATGAGACTTTCTTATACTCGATCGGGGCCTTTGTTATACTCGATCAGGGTCATTTTTTAATACTCGACCAGGGGACTTTGTTATACTCGACCAGGGGACTTTGTTATACTCGATCAGCTGCCTTTATTATACTCGATCAAGGGCCTTTGTTATTCTCGATCAGGGGACTTTGTTATACTCGATCAGAGGACTTTATATACTCGATCAGGGGGCTTTGTTATACTCGATCATGGGACATTACTATACTCGACCAGGGAACTTTGTTATACACGATCAGGTGATATGTTATACTCGATCAGGGGATGTGTTATACTCGATCAGGGGACTTTGTTATACTCGATCAGGAGGCTTTGTTGTACACAAACGGGGCCCTTTGTTATACTCGATTAGGGGCCTTTGTTATACTCGATAAAGGGACTCTGTTATACTCGACCATGGGACTTTGTTATACTAGATCAGGGGACTTTGTTATACACGATGAGGGGGCTTTGATATACACGATCAGGAGACTTTGTTATACTCGACTAGGGTCTTTTGTTATGCTCGACCAGTGGCCTTTGTTACACTCGATCAGGGGCTTTGTTATATTCGATTAGGGGACTTTATTATACTCGACCAGGGGCCTTTGTTATGATCAACCAGGGAACTTTGTTATACTCAATCAGGGGACTTTGTCATACTCGATCAGGGAGCTTTGTTTTCCTCGACCAGGGGACTTTGTTATTATAGGTAAGGGGGCTTTATTATACTCGATCAGGGGACTTTGTTATACTCGATTTGAGGACTTTGTTATACTCGATCAGGGGGCTTTGTTATTCTCCACCAGGGTGCTTTGTTATACTCGATCAGGGTATTTGTTATATTCGATCAGGAGGCTTTGTTTACCTCGATCAGGTGACATTTGTTATACTCCATCTTGGTCTTTCTTATACTCCATCAGGGGCCTTTGTTATACTCGACAAGGGGAATTTGTTATACTCGATCAGGGGACTTTGCTATACTTAATCAGGGGACTTTGTAATATTCGATCAGGGGGGCTTTGTTATAATCGACCAGGGGCCTTTGTTATGCTCGATAAGAGGACTTTATTATACTCGATCAGGGGCCTTTGTTATACTCGATTAGGGGACATTACTCTACTCGACCAGGGAACTTTGTTATACACGATAAGGGGATATGTTATACTCGATCAGGGGATGTTTTATACTTGATGAGGGGCCTTTGTTATACTCAATCAGGGGACTTTGTTATACTCGATCAGAGGGCTTTGTTTTCCTCGATCAGGGGACTTTGTTATACTCCATCATGGTCTTTGTTATACTCCATTAGGGGCCTTTGTTATACTCCATCAGGGTCTTTGTTATACTTGATCAGGGGACTTTGTTAAACTTGATCAGGGGACTTTGCATTATTCGATCAGGGAGGCTTTGTTATGCTCGACCAGGGGCCTTTGTTATGCTCGATAAGGGGACTTTGTTATACTCGATCAGGGGCCTTGGTTATACTCGACCAAAGGACTTTGTTATGCTCGATCAGGGGAATTTGTTATACTCGACAAGGGGACTTTGTTATACTCGATAAGGGGAATTTGTTATACTCTATCAGGGGACTTTGTTATACTCGATAAGGGGACTTTGTTATACTCGATCAGGGGGCGTTGTTTTCCTTGATCAGGGGTCTTTGTTATACTCCATCAGGGGCATTTGTTATACTCGACCAGGGGACTTTGTTATACTTGATCAGGGGACTTTGTTATACACGACCAGGGGACTTTGTTATACACGACCAGGGGACTTTGTTATACTTGATCAGGGGACTTTGTAATATTCGTTCAGGGGGGCTTTGTTATAATCGATCAGGGGCCTTTGTTAAGCTCGATAAGGTGACTTTGTTATACTCGATCAGGGGCCTTTGTTATTCTCGATCAGGGGGGCTTTGTTATACTCGACCAGGGGCCTTTGTTATGCTCGATAAGGGGACTTTGTTGTACTCGATCAGGGGACTTTGTTATACTCGATCAGGGCCTTTGTTATGCTCGACCAGAGGACTTTGTTTTACTCGATCAGGTGACTTTCTTATACTCGATCAGGGCTTTGATATACTCGATCAGGGACTTTGTTATACTCGATCAGGGCCTTTGTTATTCTCGATCAGGGGATTTTGTTTTACTCGACCAGGGACTTTGTTATACTCGATCAGGGACTTTTGTTATACTCGATCAGGGGAATTTGTTATACTCGACCAGGGGACTTTGTTATACACGACCAGGGGACTTTGTTATACTCGATCAGAGGACTTTGTTATACACGACCAGGGGACTTTGTTATACTCGATCAGAGGACTTTGTTATACCCGATGGGGGGACTTTGTTATACTCGATCACGGGACTTTGTTATACTTGATCAGGGGACTTTGTATTATTCGATGAGGGGGGGTTTGTTATGCTCGAAGAGGGGTCTTTGTTATGCTCGATAAGTGGACTTTGTTTTACTCGACCAGAGGACTTTGTTATACTCGATCAGGGGACTTTGTTATACTCGATCAGGGGACTTTGTTATACACGACCAGGGGACTTTGTTATACACGACCAGGGGACTTTGTTATACTTGATCAGGGGACTTTGTAATATTCGTTCAGGGGGGCTTTGTTATAATCGATCAGGGGCCTTTGTTAAGCTCGATAAGGTGACTTTGTTATACTCGATCAGGGGCCTTTGTTATTCTCGATCAGGGGGGCTTTGTTATACTCGACCAGGGGCCTTTGTTATGCTCGATAAGGGGACTTTGTTGTACTCGATCAGGGGACTTTGTTATACTCGATCAGGGGCCTTTGTTATGCTCGACCAGAGGACTTTGTTTTACTCGATCAGGTGACTTTCTTATACTCGTTCAGGGGGCTTTGATATACTCGATCAGGGGACTTTGTTATACTCCATCAGGGGCCTTTGTTATACTCGACAAGGGGGCTTTGTTATATTCGATTAGGGGACTTTGTTATACTCGACTAGGGGCCGTTGTTATGGTCAACCAGGGGACTTTGTTATCCTCAATCAGGGGACTTTGTTATACTCGATGAGGGAGCTTTGTTTTCCTGGACCAGGGGACTTTGTTATACTCGTTTAGGGGACTTTGTTATACTCCATCAGGGGCCTTTGTTATACTCGACCAGGGGACTTTTTATACTCGATCAGGGGAGTTTGTTATACTTGATCACTGGATTTTGTAATATTCGATGAGGGGGGCTTTGTTATACTCTACCAGGGTCCTTTGTTATGCTCGACCAGTGGCCTTTGTTATACTCGACCAGAGGGTTTGTTATATTCGATTAGGGGACTTTGTTATACTCGACCAGGGGGTTTGTTATATTCGATTAGGGGACTTTGTTATACTCGACCAGG
Organism: Homarus americanus; assembly: GCF_018991925.1. Classification (NCBI taxonomy): domain Eukaryota; kingdom Metazoa; phylum Arthropoda; class Malacostraca; order Decapoda; family Nephropidae; genus Homarus; species Homarus americanus. The sequence continues at coordinate 25,920 of NW_024739183.1, read as the reverse complement.
GGCCTTTGTTATGGTCAACCAGTCGACTTTGTTATACTCAATCAGGGGACTTTGTTATACTCGATCAGGGAGCTTTGTTTTCCTCGACCAGGGGACTTTGTTATACTCGATTAGGGGACTTTGTTATACTCGATGATTGGGCTTTGTTTTACTCGATCAAAGGCCTTTGTCATAATCGATCAGGGGACTTTCTTAGATCGAGAATAACAAAGGCCCCTAATCGAGTCTAACAAAGTCCCCTGGTCGAGTTTAGCAAAGGCCCTTGATCGAGTATAACAAATGCCCCTCATCGAGTATAACAAAGTCCCCTTATCGAATATAAAAAAGCCCCCTGATCGAGTATAACAAAGTCCCCTGGTTGAATATAACAATGGGCGTTGATTGAGTATAACAAAGGCCCCTCATTGAGTATAACAGGGGCCCCTCATCGAGTATAACATATCCCCTGATCGTGTATAACAAAGTTCCCTGGTCGAGTATAGTAATGTCCCCTGATCGAGTATAACAAAGCCGCCTGATCGAGTATAATAAAGGCCCCTCATCAAGTATAACATAGTCCACTGATCGAATATAAAAAAGTCCCCTAATCGAGTAAAACAAAGTCCCCTGATCGTGTATAACAAAGTCCTCTAATCGAGTATAACAAAGGCCACTGGTCAAGCAAAACAAAGGACCCTGCTCGAGCATAACAAAGTCCCCTGATCGAGTATAACAAAGCCCAATCATTGGGTATAACAAAGTCCCTTGATCGATTATAACAAAGTCCCCTGATCGAGTATATCAAAGCCCCCTCATCCAGTATAACAAAGTCCCCTGAACGAGTATAACAAAGTCCCCTGTTCGAGTATAACAAAGTCCCCTGGTCGAGTATAACAAAGTCCCCTGATCGAGTATAACAAAAGCCCCTGATCGAGTATAAAAAAGTCCCCTTATCTAGCATAACAAAGGCCCCTGGTCGAGTATAACAAAGCCCCCCTGATCGAATATTACAAAGTCCCCTAATCGAGTATAACAAAGTCCCCTGGTCGAGTATTACAAAGGCCCCTGAAGGAGTATAACAAAGACCCTGATGGAGTATAACAAAGTCCCATGGTCGAGTATAACATATCCCCTGATCGTGTATTACAAAGTTCCCTGGTCGAGTATAGTATTGTCCCCTGATTGAGTATAACAAAGTCCCCTGGTCGAGTTTAACAAATTCCCCTGATCAAGTAAAACAAAGTCCCCTGATCGAGTATAACAAAGTCCCCTGATCGAGTAAAATACAGCCCCCTGACCGAGTATAACAAAGTCCCCTGATCGAGTATATCAAACTACCCTGGTCGAGTATAATAAAGGCCCTGATCGAGAATAACAAAGTCTCATGATCGAGTATAACAAATTCCCCTGGTTCGAGTATAACAAAAGCCCCTGATATAGTATAACAAAGGCCCCTGATCGAGCATAACAAAGCCCCCAGATCAGGTTATACAAAGTCCCCTGAACGAGTATAGCAAAGGCTCTTGATCGAGTATAACAAATGCCCCTCATCGAGTCTAACGAAGTCCCCTAATCGATTATAACAAAGCCCCCTGATCGAGTATAACAAAGTCTCTTAATCGATTATGAAAAGGCCCTTGATCGAGTATAACAAAGCCCAATCATCGAGTGTAACAAAGTCCCCTGATCGAGTATAACAAAGTCCCCTGATCGAGGAAAACAAAGCCCCTTGATCAAGTATAACAAAGTCACCCTGATTGAGTATAACAAAGTCCCCTTGTTGACCATAACAAAGGCCCCTGGTCGAGTATAACAAACTCCCCTGATCAAGTATAACAAAGTCCCCTGGTCGAGTATAACAAAGTCTTCTTATCGAGTATAACAAAGTCCCCTGGTCGAGTATAACCAAGGCCCCTTATTGAGTATAACAAAGGCTCCCGGTTGAGTATAACAAAGCTTCCTGATCGAGTATAACAAAGTCCCCTTATCGAGCATAACAAAGGCCCCTGGTCGAACATAACAAAGCCCCCCTGATCGAATAATACAAAGTCCCCTGATAAAGTATAAAAAAGTCCCCTGGTCGAGTATAACAAAGTACCCTGGTCGAGTATAACAAAGGCCCCTAATGGAGCATAACAAAGACCCTGATGGAGTATAATAAAGTCTCCTGATCGAGTATAACAAATTTACCTGATCGAGTATAACAAAGGCCCCTCATCAAGTATAACAAAGTTCTCTTATCGAGCATAACAAAGGCCCCTGGTCGAGTATAACAAAGCCCCCCTGATCGAATATTACAAAGTCCCCAAATCAAGTATAACAAAGTTTCCTGGTCGAGTATAACAAATCCAATGATTGAGTATAACAAAGTCCCCTGGTTGACCATAAAAACGGCCTCTGGTCGAGTATAACGAAGTCCCCTAATCGAATATAACAAAGCACCCTGATCAAGTATAACAAAGGCCACTGGTCGAGTATAACAAAGCACCCTGGTCGAGTATAACAAAGCCCCCTAATCTAGTGTAACAAAGTCCCTTGATCGAGTATATTAAACCCCACTGGTCGAGCATAATAAAGGCCCTGATCGAGTCTAACAAAGTCCCCTGATCGAGTATATCAAAGTCCCCTGATCGAGTATAACAAAGGCCCCTAATCGAGTCTAACAAAGTCCCCTGATCGAGTATAACAAACGCCACCGGTCGAGCATAACAAAGGACCCTGGTCGAGTATAACAAAGTCCCCTAATCGAATATAACAAAGTCCAATCATCGAGTATAACAAAGTCCCCTGATCGAGTATAACAAAGTCCCCTGATCGAGTATATCAAAGCCCCCTGATCGAGTATAACAAAGTCACCTGGTCGAGAATAACAAAGTCCCCTCATCGAATATAACAATGGCCCCTCATCGAGTATAACAAAGTCCCCATATCGAGCATAACAAAGGCCCCTGGTCGAGTATAACAAAGCCCCCTGATCGAATATTACAAAGTCTCCTGATCAAGTATAACAAAGTCCCCGGTCGAGTATAACAAAGTCCCCTGGTCGAGTATAACACAGGCCCCTGATGGAGTATAACAAAGACCCTGATGGAGTAAAACAAAGTCCGCTGGTCGATATAAATAAAGCCCCCTGATCGAGTATAACAAAGTCCCTTGATCGAGTATAACAAAAGCCCCTAATCGAGTATAACAAAGGCCCCCGGTTGAGTATAACAAAGCATCCTGATCGAGTATAGCAAAGTCCCCTAATCGAGTATAACACATCCCCTGATCGAGTAAAACATATCCCCTGATCCTGTATAACAAAGTTCCCTGGTCGAGTATAGTAATGTCCCCTGATCGAGTATAACAAAGCCCCCTGATCGAGTATAACAAAGTCCCCTGCTCAAGTATAACAAAGTCCCCTAATCGAGTATAACAAAGTCCTCTGATCGAGTATAACAAAGGCCCTTGATCGAGTATAACAAAGTCCCCTGGTCGAATAGAACAAATTCCCCGGATCGAGAATAACAAAGTCCCCTGGTCGAGTATAACAATTTCCCCTGATCGAGTATAACAAAGTCCACTGCTTGAGTATAACAAAGGCCCATGATCGAGTATAACAAAGTCCCCTGATCGTGTATAACAAAGTCCCCTTATCGAGTATAACAAAGTCCACTAGTCGAGCACAACAAAGCACCCTGGTCGAGTATAACAAAGTCCCCTGATCGAGTATAACAAAGTCCTCTGATCAAGTATATCAAACCCCCCTGGTCGAGCATAATAAAGGCCCTGATCGAGTATAACAAGGTCTCATGATCGAGTATAAGAAATTACCCTTGTTCGAGTGTAACAAAAGCCCCTGATATAGTATAACAATGGCCCCTCATCGAGTATAACAAAGCTCCCTGATCGAGTATAATAAAGTTCCCGAATCGAGTATAACAAAGTCCCCTGGTCGAGTATAACAAAGTCTCCTGATCGAGTAAAACAAAGTCCAATGAACGAGTATAACAAAGTCCCCTGGTCGAGTATAACAAATTCCCCTGATCGAGTATAACAAAGTCCCCTGATCGAGTATAGCAAAGCCCTGATCGAGTATAACAAAGTCCCCTAATCGAGTATATCAAAGCCCCCAGGTCGAGTCTAACAAAGGCCCCAATCCGAGTATAACAAAGTCTCCTGATCGAGTAAAACAAAGTCCAATGATCGAGTATAGCAAAGTCCCTTGGTCGAGTATAACAAAGCCCCCTTCTCGAGTATAACAAAGGTCCCTGTTCGAGTAAAACAAAGGCCCCTATTCGAGTATAACAAAGTCTCCTGATCGAGAAAAACAAAGTCCAATGTTCGTGTATAACAAAGTCCCCTGGTCGAGTATAATAAAGGCCCCTCATGGAGTATAACAAAATCTCATGATCGAGAATAACAACGTCCCCTGTTTCGAGTATAACAAAAGCCTTGATCGAGTATAACAAAGGCCCCTCACTAAGTATAACAAAGTCCTCTAATCGAGTATAACAAAAGCCCCTCATCGAGTCTAACAAAGGCCCCTCATCGAGTATGACAAAGTAACATAATCGAATATAACAAAGCCCCTCATCGAGTATAACAAAGTCCCATCATCAAATATAAGAAAGCCCCCTGATCGAATATAACAAAGTCCCCTGATCGAGTATAACAAAGGCCCTTGATCGAATATAACAAAGTCCCCTGATCGAGTATAACAAAGTCCCATCATCAAATATAAGAAAGTCGCCTTATCGAGGATAACAAAGTCCCCTGGTCGAGTATAAGAAATTCCCCTAATCGAGTATAACAAAGTACCCTGGTCGAGAATAACAAAGTCCCCTGGTCGAGTATAACAAATTTCCCTGATCGAGTATAACAAAGTCCCCTGTTCGAGTATAACAAATTCCCCTGGTTCGAGTATAACAAAAGCCCCTGATGGAGTATAACAAAGACCCTGATGGAGTATAACAATGTCACCTGGTCGATATAAACAAAGCCCCCTGATCGAGTATAACAAATCCCCTTATCGAGCATAACAAAGGCCCCTCGTCGAGCATAACAAAGTCCCCCTGATCGAATAATACAAAGTCCCCTGATCAAGTATAACAAAGTCCCCTGATCGACTATAACAAAGTCCCCTGGTCGAGTATAACAAAGTCTCCTAATGGAGCATAACAAAGACCAGTGGTCAGGTATAACAAAACCACCTGATCGAGTATAACAAAGTCCCGTGGTTGAGTATAACAAAGCCCCCTGATCGAGTATAACAAAGTCCCCAGATCGAGTATAACAAATTCCCCTGATCGAGTATAACAAAGGCCAACGGTTGAGTATAACAAAGCCTCCAGATTGAGTATAACAAAGTCCCCTGATCGAGTATAACACATCCCCTGATCGAGTATAACACATCCCCTGATCGTGTATAACAAAGTTCCCGGGTCGAGTATAGTAATGTCCCCTGATCGAGTATAACAAAGGCCCCTCATCGAGTATAACAAAGCCCCCCAGATCGAATACTACAAAATCCACTGATCAAGTATAACAAAGTCCCCTGGTCGAGGAAAACAAAGCCCCCTGGTCGAATATAACAAAGTCCCCTATTCGAATATAACAAAGCCCCTGATCGAGTATAACAAAGTCCCCTGGTCTAATATATGAAAGTCCCCTAATCGAATATAACAAAGCCCCCTGATCGATTATAACAAAGGCCACTGGTCGAACATAACAAATCACCCTGGTCGAGTATAAAAAAGCCCCCTCATCGAGTATACGAAAGTCCCCTGATCAAGTATATCAAACCCCCCCTGGTCGAGTATAATAATGGCCCTGATTGAGTATAACAAAGTTCCCGGGTCGAGTATAGTAATGTCCCCTGATCGAGTATAACAAAGGCCCCTGGCTGACCATAAGAAAGGCCCCGGTCGAATATAACAAAGTCCCCTATTCGAATATAACAAAGCCCCTGATCGAGTATAACAAAGTCCCCTGGTCTAATATAGGAAAGTCCCCTAATCGAAAATAACAAAGCCCCCTGATCGAGTATAACAAAAGCCACTGGTCGAACATAACAAATCACCCTGGTCGAGTATAAAAATGCTCCCTCATCGAGAATAAGAAAGTTCCCTCATCAAGTATATCAAACCCCCCTGGTCGAGTATAATAATGGCCTTGAAACGAGTATAACAAAGTTCCCGGGTCGAGTATAGTAATGTCCCTTGATCGAGTATAACAAAGGCCCCTCATCCAGTATAACAAAGTCCCCTTATCGAGTTTAACAAATTCCCCTGGTACGAGTATAACAAAAGCCTCTGATATGGTATAACAAAGGCCCCTGATCGAGTATAACAAAGTACCCTGATTCAGCATAACAAATGCCCTTGGTCGAGTATAACAAAGCCCCCTGATCAAGTATATCAAAGTCCCCAGATCGAGTATAACAAAGGCCCCTAATCGAGTATAGTAATGTCCCCTGATCGAGTATAACAAAGTCCACTGATCGAGTATAACAAAGTCCCCTTTTCGAGTATAACAAAGTCCCCATATCGAGTATAACAAAGTCCTTCTTATCGAGTATAACAAAGTCCCCTCATCGAGTATAACAAAGGCCCTTGATCGAGTATAATAAAGGCCCCTCATCGAGTATAACAAAAACCCTGATCGAATATAAAAAAGTCCCCTGATTGAGTTAAACAAAGTCCGTGGTCGAGTATAACAAAGTCCCCTGGTCGAGTATAACAAAGCCCCCTCATCGAGTATAACAAAGTCCCCTGCTCAAGTGTAATAAAGTCCCCTGATCGAGTATAACAAAGTCCTCTGATCGAGTATAACAAAGGCTCTTGATCGAGCATAACAAAGCCCCCCTAATCGAATAATACAAAGTCCCCTGATCAAGTATAACAAAGTCCCCTGATCGACTATAACAAAGTCACCTGGTCGGGTATAACAAAGGCTCCTAATGGAGCATAACAAAGACCCTGATGGAGTATAACAAAGTCCCCTAATCGAGGAAAACAAAGCCCCCTGATCGAGTCTAACAAAGTCCCCTGATCGAGTATAACAATGGCCCCTGATCGAGTATAACAAAGTCCCCTCATCGTCCATAACAAAGACCAGTGGTCAAGTATAACAAAACCACCTGATCGCGTATAACAAAGTCCCGTGGTTGAGTATAACAAAGCCCCCTGATCGAGTATAACAAAGTCCCCAGATCGAGTATAACAAATTCCCCTGATCGAGTATAACAAAGGCCCCTGGTTGAGTATAACAAAGCCTCCTGACTGAGTATAACAAAGTCCCCTGATCGAGTATAACACATCCCCTGATCGAGTATAACATATCCCCTGATCGTGTAAAACAAAGTTCCCGGGTCGAGTATAGTAATGTCACCTGATCGAGTATAACAAAGGCCCCTCATCGAGTATAACAAAGCCCCCCAGATCGAATACTACAAAGTCCCCTGATCAATAATAACAAAGTCCCCTGATCGAGTATAACAAAGTCCCTTGGTCGAGGAAAACAAAGCCCCCTAATCGAGTATAACAAAGTCCCCTCATCGAGTATAACAAAGTCCCCTGGCTGACCATAACAAAGGCCCCTGGTCGAATATAACAAAGTCCCCTATTCGATTATAACAAAGCCCCTGATCGAGTATAACAAAGTCCCCTGGTCGAGTATAACAAAGTCCTCTGATCGAGTATAACAAAGGCTCTTGATCGAGTATAATAAAGGCCCCTAATGGAGTATAACAAAGTCCCCTGATCGAGTATAACAAAGCCCCCTTATCGAGCATAACAAAGGCCCCTCGTCGAGCATAACAAAGCCCCCCTGATCGAATAATACAAAGTCCCCTGATCAAGTATAACAAAGTCCCCTGATCGACTATAACAAAGTCACCTGGTCGAGTATAACAAAGGCTCCTAATGGAGCATAACAAAGACCCTGATGGAGTATAACAAAGTCCCCTAATTGAGGAAAACAAAGCCCCCTGATCGAGTCTAACAAAGTCCCCTGATCGAGTATAACAAAGGCCCCTGATCGAGTATGACAAAGTCCCCTCATCGTGCATAATAAAGACCAGTGGTCAAGTATAACAAAACCACCTGATCGAGCATAACAAAGTCCCGTGGTTGAGTATAACAAAGCCCACTGATCGAGTATAACAAAGTCCCCAGATCGAGTATAACAAATTCCCCTGATCGAGTATAACAAAGGCCCGTGGTTGAGTATAACAAAGCCTCCTGACTGAGTATAACAAAGTCCCCTGATCGAGTATAACACATCCCCTGATCGAGTATAACATATCCCCTGATCGTGTATAACAAAGTTCCCGGGTCGTGTATAGTAATGTCCCCTGATCGAGTATAACAAAGGCCCCTCATCGAGTATAACACAGCCCCCCAGATCGAATACTACAAAGTCCCCTCATCAATAATAACAAAGTCCCCTGATCGAGTATAACAAAGTCCCCTGGTCGAGGAAAACAAAGCCCCCTGATCGAGTATAACAAAGTCCCCTCATCGAGTATAACAAAGTCCCCTGGCTGACCATAACAAAGGCCCCTGGTCGAATATAACAAAGTCCCCTATTCGAATATAACAAAGCCCCTGATCGAGTATAACAAAGTCCCCTGGTCTAATATATGAAAGTCCCCTAATCGAATATAACAAATCACCCTGATCGAGTATAACAAAGGCCATTGGTCGAATATAACAAATCACCCTGGTCGAGTATAAAAGAGCCCCCTCATCGAGTATAAGAAAGTCCCCTGATCAAGTATATCAAACCCCCCTGGTCGAGTATAATAATGGCCCTGATCGAGTATAACAAAGTTCCCGGGTCGAGTGTAGTAATGTCCCCTGATCGAGTATAACAAAGGCCCCTCATCGAGTATAACAAAGTCCCCTTATCGAGTTTAACAAATTCCCCTGGTTCGAGTATAACAAAAGCCTCTGATATAGTATAACAAAGGCCCCTGATCGAGTATAACAAAGCCCCATGAAGTACCCTGATTGAGCTTAACAAAGGCCCCTAATCGAGTATAGTAATGCCCCTGATCGAGTATAACAAAGTCCCCTGATCGAGTATAACAAAGTCCCCTGGTCGAGTATAACAAAGTCCCCTAATCGAGTATAACAAAGTCCTTCTTATCGAGTATAACAAAGTCCCCTGATTGAGTATAACAAAGGCCCTTGATCGAGTATAATATAGGGCCCTGATCGAGTATAACAAAAATCCTTATCGCATATAAAAAAGTCCCCTGATTGAGTTAAACAAAGTCCCCTGGTCGAGTATAACAAAGTCCCCTGGTCGAGTATAATAAAGGCCCCTCATCGAGTATAACAAAATCCTCTGATCGAATATAAAAAAGTCCCCTGATCGATTAAAACAAAGTCCCCTGATCGTGTATAACAAAGTCCTCTAATCGAGTATAACAAAGGCCACTGGTCAAGCATAACAAAGGACCTTGGTCGAGCATAACAAAGTCCCCTGATCGAGTATAACAAAGCCCAATCATTGAGTATAAAAAAGTCCCTTGATCGAGTATAACAAAGTCCCCTAATCGAGTATATCAAAGCCCCCTCATCGAGTGTAACAAAGTCCACTAATCGAGTATAACAAAGTCCCCTGTTCGAGTATAACAAAGGCCCCTAATCGAGTATAACAAAGTCCCCTCATCGAGTAAAACAAAGTCCCCTGGTCGAGTATAACAAAGTCCCCTGATCGAGTATAACAAAGCCCCCTGATCGAATATTACAAAGTCCCCTGATCAAGTATAACAAAGTCCCCTGATCGAGTATAACAAAGTCCCCTGCTCGAGTATAACAAAGGCCCCTGATGGAGTATAACAAAGACCCTCATGGAGTATAACAAAGTCCCTTGATCGAGGAAAACAAAGCCCCCTCAACGAATTTAACAAAGTCACCTGATCGAGTATAACAAAGTCCCTTGATCGAGTATAATAAAGGCCCCTGATCGAGTATAACAAAGGCCCCTGGCCGAGTATAACAAAGTCCCCTGATCGAGTATAACAAAGACCCTTAATTGAGTATAATAAAGGCCCCTGATCGAGTATAACAAAGTCCCCTGATCGAGTATAACAAAGTCCCATTGTCGAGTATAACAAAGTCACCTGATCGAGTATAACAAAGGCCCATGATCAAGTATAACAAAGGCCCCCGGTTGAGTATAACAAAGCCTCTTGATCGAGTATAACAAAGTCCCCTGATCGAATATAAAAAAGCCCCCTCATCGGGTATATCAAAGCCCCCTCATCGAGTATAACAAAATCCCCTAATCGAGTATAACAAAGTCCCCTGGTCGAATATAATAGAGGCTCCTGATCGAGTATAACAAAGTCCCCTGATCTAGTATAACAAAGTCCTCTGATCGAGCATAACAAAGGACCCTGGTCGAGTATAACAAAGCCCCCTGATTGAGTATAACAAAGTCCCCTCATCTAGTATAACAAAATCCACTGATTGAGTATAGCAAAGCCCCTTGATCGAGAATAACAAATGCCCCTCATCGAGTATAACAAAGTCCCCTAATCGAATATATCAAAACCCCCTGATCGATTATAACAAAGGCCACTGGTCGAGCATAACAAAGGACCCTGTTCGAGTATAACAAAGTCCCCTGATCGAGTATAACAAAGCCTTCTCATCGAGTATAACAAAGTCCCCAAATCGAGTATAACAAAGTCCCCTGGTCAAATATAATAAAGGCCCCTGATCGAGTATAGCAAAGTCCACTGATCTAGTATAACAAAGTCCCATGGTCGAGTATAACAAAGTCCCTTGATCGAGTATAACAAAGGCCCCTGATCGAGTATAACAAAGGCCCCCGGTTGAGTATAACAAAGCCTCTTGATCGAGTATAACAAAGTCCCCTGATCGAGTATAACACATCCCCTGATCGAGTATAACATATCACCTGATCGTGTATAACAAAGTCCTCTGATCGAGTATAACAAAGTCCCCTGATCGAATATAGCAAAGTCCCCTGGTTGAGTATAACAAAGGCCCATGATTGAGTATAAAAAGGCCCCTCATCGAGTATAAAAAAGACCCCTCATCGAGTCTAACAAAGTCCTCTGATCGAGTATGACAAAGGCCCTTGATCGAGTATAACAAAAGCCCCTAATCGAGTATAACAAAGTCCCCTGATCGAGTATAACAAAGTCCCCGTATCGTGTATAACAAAGTCCCCTGGATGAGTATAACAAATTCCCCTGATCGAGTATAACAAAGTCCCCTGGTCGAGTATAACCAAGGCCCCTTATCGAGAATAACAAAGGCCCCCGGTTGAGTATAACAAAGCCTCCTAATCGAGTATAACAAAGTCCCCTTCTCGAGCATAACAAAGGCCCCTGGTGGAGCATAACAAAGCCCCCGTGATCGAATAACACAAAGTCCCCTGATCAAGTATAACAAAGTCCCCTGATCGAGTAAAACAAAGTTCCTTGTTTGAGTATAACAAAGGCCCCTAATGGAGTATAACAAAGACCCTGATGGAGTATAACAAAGGCCCCTAATGGAGTATAAAAAAGACCCTGATGGAGTATAACAAAGTCCCTTGATCGAGTATATCAAACCCCACTGGTCGAACATAATAAAGGCCCTGATCGAGTATAACAAGGTCTCATTTATCGAGCATAACAAATTCCCCTGGTTCGAGTATAACAAAAACCCCTGATACAGTATAACAAAGGCCCCTGATCGAGTATAACAAAGTCCCCTGATCGAGCAAAACAAAGGCCCCTGGTCGAGTATAACAAAGCCCACTGATCGAGTATATCAAAGTCCCCTGATCGAGTATAACAAAGGCCCCGAATCGAGTCTAACAAAGTCCCCTGATCGAGTATAGCAAAGGCCCTTGATCGAGTATAACAAATGCCCCTCATCGAGTATAACAAAGTCCCCTAATCGAATATAACAAAGTCCCCTGATCGAGTATAACAAACGCCACTGGTCGAGCATAACAAAGGACCCTGGTCGAGTATAACAAAGTCCCCTAATCGAGTATAACAAAGTCCAATCATCGAGTATAACAAAGTCCCCTGATCGAGTATAACAAAGTCCCCTGATCGAGTATATCAAAGCCCCCTGATCGAGTATAACAACGTCATCTGGTCGAGTATAACAAAGTCCCCTGATCGAATATAACAAAGGCCCCTCATCGAGTATAACAAAGTCCCCTTATCGAGCATAACAAAGGCCCCTGGTCGAGTATAACAAAGCCCCCTGTTCGAGTATAACAAATTCCCCTGGTTCGAGTATAACAAAAGCCCCTGATGGAGTATAACAAAGACCCTGATGGAGTATAACAATGTCCCCTGGTCGATATAAACAAAGCCCCCTGATCGAGTATAACAAATCCCCTTATCGAGCATAACAAAGGCCCCTCGTCGAGCATAACAAAGTCCCCCTGATCGAATAATACAAAGTCCCCTGATCAAGTATAACAAAGTCCCCTGATCGACTATAACACAGTCCCCTGGTCGAGTATAACAAAGGCTCCTAATGGAGCATAACAAAGACCAGTGGTCAAGTATAACAAAACCACTTGATCGAGTATAACAAAGTCCCGTGGTTGAGTATAACAAAGCCCCCTGATCGAGTATAACAAAGTCCCCTATTCGAATATAACAAAGCCCCTGATCGAGTATAACAAAGTCCCCTGATCGAGTATAACAAAGCCCCCTCATCGAGTATAACAAAGTCCCCTGCTCAAGTGTAACAAAGTCCCCTGATCGAGTATAACAAATTCCTCTGATCGAGTATAACAAAGGCTCTTGATCGAGTATAATAAAGGCCCCTAATGGAGTATAACAAAGTCCCCTGATCGAGTATAACAAAGCCCCCTTATCGAGCATAACAAAGGCCCCTCGTCGAGCATAACAAAGCCTACCTGATCGAATAATACAAAGTCCCCTGATCAAGTATAACAAAGTCCCCTGATCGACTATAACAAAGTCACGTGGTCGAGTATAACAAAGGCTCCTAATGGAGCATAACAAAGACCCTGATGGAGAATAACAAAGTCCCCTAATCGAGGAAAACAAAGCCCCCTGATCGAATCTAACAAAGTCCCCTGATCGAGTATAACAAAGTCCCCTCATCGTGCATAACAAAGACCAGTGGTCAAGTATAACAAAACTACCTGATCGAGTATAACAAAGTCCCGTGGTTGAGTATAACAAAGCCCCCTGATCGAGTATAACAAAGTCCCCAGATCGAGTATAACAAATTCCCCTGATCGAGTATAACAAAGGCCCCTGGTTGAGTATAACAAAGCCTCCTGACTGAGTATAACAAAGTCCCCTGATCGAGTATAACACATCCCCTGATCGAGTATAACATATCCCCTGATCGTGTATAACAAAGTTCCCGGGTCGAGTATAGTAATGTCCCCTGATCGAGTATAACAAAGGCCCCTCATCGAGTATAACACAGCCCCCCAGATCGAATACTACAAAGTCCCCTGATCAATAATAACAAAGTCCCCTGATCGAGTATAACAAAGTCCCCTGGTCGAGGAAAACAAAGCCCCCTGATCGAGTATAACAAAGTCCCCTCATCGAGTATAACAAAGTCCCCTGGCTGACCATAACAAAGGCCCCTGGTCGAATATAACAAAGTCCCCTATTCGAATATAACAAAGCCCCTGATCGAGTATAACAAAGTCCCCTGGTCTAATATATGAAAGTCCCCTAATCGAATATAACAAATCACCCTGATCGAGTATAACAAAGGCCATTGGTCGAACATAACAAATCACCCTGGTCGAGTATAAAAGAGCCCCTTCATCGAGTATAAGAAAGTCCCCTGATCAAGTATATCAAACCCCCCTGGTCGAGTATAATAATGGCCCTGATCGAGTATAACAAAGTTCCCGGGTCGAGTGTAGTAATGTCCCCTGATCGAGTATAACAAAGGCCCCTCATCGAGTATAACAAAGTCCCCTTATCGAGTTTAACAAATTCCCCTGGTTCGAGTATAACAAAAGCCTCTGATATAGTATAACAAAGGCCCCTGATCGAGTATAACAAAGTACCCTGATTGAGCATAACAAAAGCCCCTGGTCGAGTATAACAAAGCCCCATGATCGAGTATATCAAAGTCCCCTGATCGAGTATAACAAAGGCCCCTAATCGAGTATAGTAATGTCCCCTGATCGAGTATAACAAAGTCCCCTGATCGAGTATAACAAAGTCCCCTGGTGGAGTATAACAAAGTCCCCTAATCGAGTATAACAAAGTCCTTCTTATCGAGTATAACAAAGTCCCCTGATTGAGTATAACAAAGGCCCTTGATCGAGTATAATATAGGGCCCTGATCGAGTATAACAAAAACCCTTATTGCATATAAAAAAGTCCCCTGATTGAGTTAAACAAAGTCCCCTGGTCGAGTATAACAAAGTCCCCTGGTCGAGTATAATAAAACCCCTCATCGAGTATAACAAAATCTTCTGATCGAATATAAAAAAGTCCCCTGATCGATTAAAACAAAGTTCCCTGATCGTGTATAACAAAGTCCTCTAATCGAGTATAACAAAGGCCACTTGTCAAGCATAACAAAGGACCTGGGTCGAGCATAACAAAGTCCCCTGATCGAGTATAACAAAGCCCAATCATTGAGTATAAAAAAGTCCCTTGATCGAGAATAACAAAGTCCCCTAATCGAGTATATCAAAGCCCCCTCATCGAGTGTAACAAAGTCCACTAATCGAGTATAACAAAGTCCCCTGTTCGAGTATAACAAAGGCCCCTAATCGAGTATAACAAAGTCCCCTCATCAAGTAAAACAAAGTCCCCTGGTCGAGTATAACAAAGTCCCCTGATCGAGCATAACAGAGGCCCCTAATCGAGAATAACAAAGTCCCCTTATCGAGCATAACAAAGGCCCCTGGTCGAGTATAACAAAGCCCCCCCTCATCGAATATTACAAAGTCCCCTGATCAAGTATAACAAAGTCCCTGATCGAGTATAACAAAGTCCCCTGGTCGAGGAAAACAAAGCCCCCCTGATCGAGTATAACAAAGTCCCCTGGTTGACAATAACAAAGGCCCCTGGTCGAATATATGAAAGTCCCCTAATCGAATATAACAAAGCCCCCTGATCGAGTATAACAAAGGCAACTGGTCGAACATAACAAATCACCCTGGTCGAGTATAAAAGAGCCCCCTCATCGCGTATAAGAAAGTCCCCTGATCAAGTATATGAAATCCCCCTGGTCGAGTATAATAATGGCCCTGATCGAGTATAACAAAGTTCCCGGGTCGAGTATAGTAATGTCCCCTAATCGAGTATAACAAAGGCCCTTCATCGAGTATAACAAAGTCCCCTTATCGAGTTTAACAAATTCCCCTGGTTCGAGTATAACAAAAACCTCTTATATAGCATAACAAAGGCCCCTGGTCGAGTATAACAAAGCCCCCCGATCGAATATTACAAAGTCCCCTGATCAAGAATAACATATCCCCTGATCGTGTATAACAAAGTTCCCTGGTCGAGTATAGTAATGTCCCCTGATCGAATATAACAAAGTCCTCTGATCGAGAATAACAAAGTCCCCTGATCGAGTATAACAAAGGCCCCTGATCATATATAACAACGTCCTCTGATCGAGAATAACAAAGTCCCCTGATCGAGTAAAACAAAGTCCTCTCATCAAGTATAACAAAGTCACCTTATCGAGTATAACAAAGTTCCCTGATCTAGTATAACAAAACCCCTGATCGAGTATAGCAAAGGCACTTGATCGAGTATAAAAAATGCCCCTCTTCGAGTATAACAAAGTCCCCTAGTCGAATATAACAAAGCCCCCTGATCGGGTATATCAGAGCCCCCTCATCGAGTATAACAAAATCCCCTAATCGAGTATAACAAAGTCCCCTGGTCGAATATAATAGAGGCTCCTGATCGAGTATAACAAAGTCCCCTGATCTAGTATAACAAAGTCCTCTGATCGAGCAAAACAAAGGACCCTGGTCGAGTATAACAAAGCCCCCTGATTGAGTATAACAAAGTCCCCTCATCTAGTATAACAAAATCCACTGATTGAGTATAGCAAAGCCCCTTGATCGAGAATAACAAATGCCCCTCATCGAGTATAACAAAGTCCCCTAATCGAATATAACAAAGTCCCCTGATCGAGTATAACAAAGCCCTCTCATCGAGTATAACAAAGTCCCCAAATCGAGTATAACAAAGTCCCCTGATCTAGTATAACAAAGTCCCATGGTCGAGTATAACAAAGTCCCTTGATCGAGTATAACAAAGGCCCACGGTTGAGTATAACAAAGCCTCTGGATCGAGTATAACAAAGTCCCCTGATCGAGTATAACACATCCCCTGATCGAGTATATCATATCACCTGATCGTGTATAACAAAGTCCTCTGATCGAGTATAACAAAGTCCCCTGATCGAATAAAACAAAGTCCCCTGGTTGAGTATAACAAAGGCCCATGATTGAGTATAAAAAGGCCCCTCATCGTGTATAACAAAGACCCCTCATCGAGTCTAACAAAGTCCTCTGATCGAGTATGACAAAGGCCCTTGATCGAGTATAACAAAAGCCCCTAATCGAGTATAACAAAGTCCCCTGATCGAGTATAACAAATTCCCCGTATCGTGTATAACAAAGTCCCCTGGTTTAGTATAACAAATTCCCCTGATCGAGTATACCAAAGTCCCTTGGTCGAGTATAACCAAGGCCCCTTATCGAGAATAACAAAGGCCCCCGGTTGAGTATAACAAAGCCTCCTAATCGAGTATAACAAAGTCCCCTTCTCGAGCATAACAAAGGCCCCCAGTCGAGCATAACAAAGCCCCCGTGATCGAATAATACAAAGTCCCCTGATCAAGTATAACAAAGTCCCCTGATCGAGTAAAACAAAGTTCCCTGTTTGAGTATAACAAAGGCCCCTAATGGAGTATAACAAAGACCCTGATGGAGTATAACAAAGGCCCCTAATGGAGCATAAAAAAGACCCTGATGGAGTATAACAAAGTCCCTTGATCGAGTATATCAAACCCCACTGGTCGAGCATAATAAAGGCCCTGATCGAGTATAACAAGGTCTCATTTAGCGAGTATAACAAATTCCCCTGGTTCGAGTATAACAAAAAACCCTGATATAGTATAACAAAGGCCCCTGATCGAGTATAACAAAGTCCCCTGATCGAGCAAAACAAAGGCCCCTGGTCGAGTATAACAAAGCCCACTGATCGAGTATATCAAAGTCCCCTGATCGAGTATAACAAAGGCCCCGAATCGAGTCTAACAAAGTCCCCTGATCGAGTATAGCAAAGGCCCTTGATCGAGTATAACAAATGCCCCTCATCGAGTATTACAAAGTCCCCGAATAGAATATAACAAAGTCCCCTGATCGAGTATAACAAACGCCACTGGTCGAGCATAACAAAGGACCCTGGTCGAGTATAACAAAGTCCCCTAATCGAGTATAACAAAGTCCAATCATCGAGTATAACAAAGTCCCCTGATCGAGTATTACAAAGTCCCCTGATCGAGTATATCAAAGCCCCCTGATCGAGTATAACAACGTCATCTGGTCGAGTATAACAAAGTCCCCTGATCGAATATAACAAAGGCCCCTCATCGAGTATAACAAAGTCCCCTTATCGAGCATAACAAAGGCCCCTGGTCGAGTATAACAAAGCCCCCTGATCGAATATTACAAAGTGTCCTGATCAAGTATAACAAAGTCCCCTGATCGAGTATAACAAAGTCCCTTGGTCGAGTATAACAAAGGCCCCTGATGGAGTATAACAAAGACCCTTATGGAGTAAAACAAAGTCCGCTGGTCGATATAAACAAAGCCCCCTCATCGAGTATAACAAAGTCCCTTGATCGAGTATAACAAAAGCCCCTAATCGAGTATAACAAAGGTCCCCGTTTGAGTATAACAAAGCATCCTGATCGAGTATAGCAAAGTCCCCTAATCGAGTACAACACATCCCCTGATCAAGTAAAAAATATCCCCTGATCATGTATAACAAAGTTCCCTGGTCGAGTATAGTAATGTCCCCTGATCATGTATAACAAAGCCCCCTGATCGAGTATAACAAAGTCCCCTGCTCAAGTATAACAAAGTCCCCTAATCGAGTATAACAAATTCCTCTGATCGAGTATAACAAAGGCCCTTGATCGAGTATAACAAAGTTCCCTGCTTGAGTATAACAAAGGCCCATGATCGAGTATAACAAAGGCCCCTGATCGAGTATAACAAAGTCCCCTGATCGTGTATAACAAAGTCCCCTAATCAAGTATATCAAAGCCCCCTCATCGAGTATAACAAAGTCCCCTAATCGAGTATAACAAAGTCCCCTGTTCGAGTATAACAAAGGCCCCTGATCGAGTATAACAAAGTCCCCTCATCGAGTAAAACAAAGTCCTCTGGTCGAGTATAACAAAGTCCCTTGATCGAGGAAAACAAAGCCCCCTCAACTAGTTTAACAAAGTCACCTGATCGAGTATAACAAAGTCCCTCGATCGAGTATGACAAAGGACCCTGATCGAATGTAACAAAGGCCTTCGGTTGAGTATAACAAAGCATCGTGATCGAGTATAACAAAGTCCCCTGATCGAGTATAACACATCCCCCTGATGGAGTATAACATATCCCTTGATCGTGTATAACAAAGTTCCCTGGTCGAGTATAACAAAGTCCCCTGGTCGAGTATAACAAAGTCCCCTGATCGAGTATAACAAAGTCCTCAGATCGTGTATAACAAAGTCCCCTGGGAGATTATAAGAAAGTCCACTGATCTAGTATAACAAAGGACCTTGATTGAGTATAATAAAGGCCCCTGATCGAGTATAACAAAGGCCCCTGACCGAGTATAACAAAGTCCCCTGATCGATTATAACAAAGGCCCTTAATTGAGTAAAATAAAGGCCCCTGATCGAGTATAACAAAGTCCCCTGATCGAGTATAACAAAGTCCCATTGTCGAGTATAACAAAGTCACCTGATCGAGTATAACAAAGGCCCATGATCAAGTATAACAAAGGCCCCTCATCGAGTATAACAAAGTCACTTATCGAGCATAACAAAGGCCCCTGGTCGAGTATAACAAAGCCCCCTGATCGAGTATAACAAACTCCCCTCATCGAGTATAACAAAGTACCCTGGTTGACAATAACAAAGGCCCCTGGTTGAATATATGAAAGTCCCCTAATCGAATATAACAAAGCCCCCTGATCGAGTATAACAAAGGCCACTGGTCGGACATAACAAATCACCCTGGTCGAGTATAAAAGAGCCCCCTCATCGAGTATAAGAAAGTCCCCTGATCAAGTATATGAAATCCCCCTGGTCGAGTATAATAATGGCCCTGATTGAGTATAACAAAGTTCCCGGGTCGAGAATAGTAATGTCCCCTAATCGAGTATAACAAAGGCCCCCCATCGAGTATAACAAAGTCCCTTATCGAGTTTAACAAATTCCCCTAGTTCGAGTATAACAAAAACCTCTTATATAGCATAACAAAGGCCCCTGGTCGAGTATAACAAAGCCCCCCGATCGAATATTACAAAGTCCCCTGATCAAGAATAACATATCGCCTGATCGTGTATAACAAAGTTCCCTGGTCGAGTATAGTAATGTCCCCTGATCGAGTATAACAAAGGCCCTTGATCGAGTATAATAAAGTCCCCTGATCGAATATAAAAATGTCCCCTGATCGAGTAAAACAAAGGCCTCTCATCGAGTATAACAAAGTCACCTCATCTAGTATAACAAAATCCACTGATTGAGTATAGCAAAGCCCCTTGATCGAGAATAACAAATGCCCCTCATCGAGTATAACAAAGTCCCCTAATCGAATATAACAAAGCCCCCCTGATCGATTATAACAAAGGCTACTGGTCGAGCATAAAAAAGGACCCTGGTCGAGTATAACAAAGTCCCCTGATCGAGTATAACAAAGCCCTCTCATTGAGTATAACAAAGTCCCCAAATCGAGTATAACAAAGTCCCCTGGTCAAATATAATAAAGGCGCCTGATCGAGTATAGCAAAGTCCACTAATCTAGTATAACAAAGTCCCATGGTCGAGTATAACAAAGTCCCTTGATCGAGTATAACAAAGGCCCCTGATCGAGTATAACAAAGGCCCCCGGTTGAGTATAACAAAGCATCCTCATCGAGTATAGCAAAGTCCCCTAATCGAGTATAACACATCCCCTGATCGAGTAAAAAATATCCCCTGATCGTGTATAACAAAGTTCCCTGGTCGAGTATAGTAATGTCCCCTGATCGAGTATAACAAAGCCCCCTGATCGAGTATAACAGAGTCCCTGCTCAAACAACAAAGTCCCTAATCCCAGGTATAACAAAGTCCCTGATCGATTATAACGAGGCCCTTGATCCCGAGGTATAACAAAGTCCCCTGGTCGAGTATAACAAATTCCCCTGATCGAGAATAACAAAGTCCCCTGGTCGAGTATAACAAATTCCCCTGATCGAGTATAACAAAGTTCCCTGCTTGAGTATAACAAAGGCCCATGATCGAGTATAACAAAGGCCCCTGATCGAGTATAACAAAGTCCCCTGATCGTGTATAACAAAGTCCGCTTATCGAGTATAACAAAGCACCCTGGTCGAGTATAACAAAGCCCCCTAATCGAGTATAACAAAGTCCCCTAATCAAGTATATCAAACCCCCCTGGTCGAGCATAATAAAGGCCCTGATCGAGTATAACAAGGTCTCATGATCGAGTATAAGAAATTACCCTGGTTCGAGTATAACAAAAGCCCCTGATATAGTATAACAATGGCCCCTGATCGAGTATAACAAAGCCCCCTGATTGAGTATAACAAAGTTTCCGAATCGAGTATAACAAAGTCCCCTGGTCGAGTATAACAAAGTCCCCTGGTCGAGGAAAACAAAGCCCCCTGATCGAGCATAACAAAGTCAAATGATCGAGTATAACAAAGTCCCCTGGTCGAGTATAATAAAGGCCCCTCATGGAGTATAACAAAATCCCATGATCGAGAATAACAACGTTCCCTGGTTCGAGTATAACAAAAGCCTTGATCGAGTATAACAAAGGCCCCTCATTAAGTATAACAAAGTCCTCTAATCGAGTATAACAAAGGCCCCTCATCGAGTATAACAAAGTCCCCTCATCAAATATAAGAAAACCCCCTGATCGAATATAACAAAGTCCCCTGATCGAGTATAACAAAGGCCCTTGATCGAGTATAACAGAGTCTTCTCCTCGAGTATAACAAACTCCCCTTATCGAGGACAACAAAGTCCCCTGGTCGATTATAAGAAATTCCCCTAATCGATTATAACAAAGTACCCTGGTCGAGAATAACAAAGTCCCCTGGTCGAGTATAACAAATTTCCCTGATCGAGTATAACAAAGTCCCCTGTTCGAGTATAACAAATTCCCCTGGTTCGAGTATAACAAAAGCCCCTGATGGAGTATAACAAAGACCCTGATGGAGTATAACAAAGTCCCCTGGTCGATATAAACAAAGCCCCCTGATCGTGTATAACAAAGTCCCCTGATCGAGAATAACAAAGTCCCTTGATCGAGTAGAACAAAAGCCCCTAATCCAGTATAACAAAGGCCGCCGGTTGAGTATAACAAAGCATCCTGATCGAGTATAGCAAAGTCCCCTGATCGAGTGTAACACATCTGCTGATCGAGTAAAACATATCCCCTGATCCTGTATAACAAAGTTCCCTGGTCGAGTATAGTAATGTCCCCTGATCGAGTATAACAAAGTCCCCTGCTCAAGTATAACAAAGTCCCCTGATCGAGTATAACAAAGTTCTCTGATCGAGTATAACAAAGGCTCTTGATCGAGTATAATAAGGCCCTAATGGAGTATAACAAAGTCCTGATTGAGTATAACCAGTACGCTTATGTCGAGAGCATAACAAGGCCCCTCGTCCGAGCATAACAAAGCCCCCTGATCGAATAATACCAGGAAGTCCCCCTGATCCGTGCAACAAAAGTCCCTCATCATTGCTGATCCCCTGGTCGAGGTATAACGAGCTCCTAATGAACTCTTGAAACCCTGATGGAGCATAACAAAGTCCCTAATCCGGGGAAAACAAAAGCTTTCGTTAAGTCTGCATGAAAGCCCCTGATCCAGAGTATAAACAAAGGCCCTGATCTGTGATTATAAACAAAGTCCCCTGATCGAGCATAACAAAGACCAGTAGTCAAGTATAACAAAACCACCTGATCGAGTATAACAAAGTCCCGTGGTTGAGTATAACAAAGCCCCCTGATCGAGTATAACAAAGTCCCCAGATCGAGTATAGTAAATTCCCCTGATCGTGTATAACAAAGGCCCCCGGTTGAGTATAACAAAGCCTCCTGACTGAGTATAACACAGCCCCTGATCGGTATAACATATCCCTGATTGTATATAAGTTCCCGAATTCGGTATAGTAATGTCCCCCTGAGTCAGGTATAAGCAAAAATACCCTCATCATTCTTAAAACCCACAGATCGAATACTGTAAGTCCACTAAGTCAGATATAACAATCCTAATTAGAGAAAACCAGCCCCCTGATCAGGTATAACTTAGTCCCGATCCGGGTATATAAAGTCCTCCTGTTTGTGTGGCGAGAAAGCGCAACAAAGGCCCCTGGTCGGAATATAAAGTCCCCTATTTCAGGCCTGTCAGCCCTGATCCCGAATATAACAAAGTCCTCTGGTCAAATATGAAAAGTCCCCTAATCGAATATGCTCCAGCACCCTCATCAGGTATAACAAAGAGCCACTGGTCAGAGCATAACAAATCACCTGGTGAGCATAAAAAGAGCCCCCTCATCGAGTATAAGAAAGTCCCCTGATCAAGTATATCAAACCCCCCTGGTCGAGTATAATAATGGCCCTGATCGAGTATAACAAAGTTCCCGGGTCGAGTATAGTAATGTCCCCTGATCGAGTATAACAAAGGCCCCTCATCGAGTATAACAAAGTCCCCTTATCGAGTTTAACAAATTCCCCTGGTTCGAGTATAACAAAAGCCTCTGATATAGTATAAGAAAGGCCCCTGATCGAGTTTAACAAAGTACAATAATTGAGCATAACAAAGCCCCCTGGTCGAGTATAACAAAGCCCCCTGATCGAGTATATCAAAGTCCCCTGATCGAGTATAAAAAAGACCCCTAATCGAATATAGTAATGTCCCCCTGATCGAGTATAACAAAGTCCCCTGATCGAGTATAACAAAGTTCACTGGTCGAGTATAACAAAGTCCCCTAATCGAGTATAACAAAGTCCTTCGTATCGAGTATAACAAAGTCCCCTGTTCGAGTATAACAAAGGCCCTTGATCGAGTATAATAAAGGGCCCTGATCGAGTATAACAAAAACCCTTATCGCACATAAAAAAAGTCCCGTGATTGAGTTAAACAAAGTCCCCTGGTCGAGTATAACAAAGTCCCCTGGTCGAGTATAATAAAGGCCCCTCATCGAGTATAACAAAGTCCTCTGATCGAATATAAAAAAGTCCCCTGATCGAGTAAAACAAAGTCCCCTGATCTTGTATAACAAAGTCGTCTAATCGAGTATAACAAAGGCCACTGGTCAAAACGCTTTCAGGACTGCTTGGTCGAGAGCATAACAAGTCCTTATCAAAATTATAACAAAAGCTAATCATCGAGCCTCCAACAAAAATCGCCCGATCGAGTACAAAAAAGTCCCCTAATCGAGTATATTAAAGCCCCCTCATCGAGTATAACAAAGTCCCCTAATCGAGTATAACAAAGTCCCCTGTTCGAGTATAACGAAGGCACCTGATCGAGTATAACAAAGTCCCCTCATCGAGTAAAACAAAGTCCCCTGGTCGAGTATAACAAAGTCCCCTGATCGAGTATAACAAAGCCCCCTGGTTGACAATAACAAAGGCCCCTGGTCGAACATATGAAAGTCCCCTAATCGAATATAACAAAGCCCCCTGATTGAGTATAACAAAGGCCACTGGTCGAACATAACAAATCACCATGGTCGAGTATAAAAGAGCCCCCTCATCGAGTATAAGAAAGTCCCCTGATCAAGTATATGAAATCCCCCTGGTTGAGTATAATAATGGCCCTGATCGAGTATAACAAAGTTCCCGGGTCGAGTATAGTAATGTCCCCTAATCGAGTATAACAAAGGCCCCTCATCGAGTATAACAAAGTCCCCTTATCGAGTATAACAAATTCCCCTGGTTCGAGTATAACAAAAACCTCTAATATAGCATAACAAAGGCCCCTGGTCGAGTATAACAAAGCCCCCCGATCGAATATTACAAAGTCCCCTGATCAAGAATAACATATCCCCTGATCGTGTATAACAAAGTTCCATGGTTGACAATAACAAAGGCCCCTGGTCGAACATATGAAAGTCCCCTAATCGAATATAACAAAGCCCCCTGATTGAGTATAACAAAGGCCACTGGTCGAACATAACAAATCACCCTGGTCGAGTATAAAAGAGCCCCCTCATCTAGTATAAGAAAGTCCCCTGATCAAGTATATGAAATCTCCCTGGTTGAGTATAATAATGGCCCTGATCGAGTATAACAAAGTTCCCGGGTCGAGTATAGTAATGTCCCCTATTAGATGCGCAAAGGCCTCATCGGGTGCCAGCAGAATCCCTTATCGAGTATAACAAATTCCCCTGGTTCGATTATAACAAAAACCTCTTATATAGCATAACAAAGGCCCCTGGTCGAGTAAAACAAAGCCCCCCGATCGAATATTACAAAGTCCCCTGATCAAGAATAACATATCCCCTGATCGTGTATAACAAAGATCCCTGGTTGACAATAACAAAGGCCCCTGGTCGAACATATGAAAGTCCCCTAATCGAATATAACAAAGCCCCCTGATTGAGTATAACAAAGGCCACTGGTCGAACATAACAAATCACCCTGGTCGAGTATAAAAGAGCCCCCTCATCGAGTATAAGAAAGTCCCCTGATCAAGTATATGAAATCCCCCTGGTTGAGTATAATAATGGCCCTGATCGAGTATAACAAAGTTCCCGGGTCGAGTATAGTAATGTCCCCTAATCGAGTATAACAAAGGCCCCTCATCGAGTATAACAAAGTCCCCTTATCGAGTATAACAAATTCCCCTGGTTCGAGTATAACAAAAACCTCTTATATAGCATAACAAAGGCCCCTGGTCGAGTATAACAAAGCCCTCGATCGAATATTACAAAGTCCCCTGATCAAGAATAACATATCTCTGGGACGTATAACAAAGTCACCTGATCAAATATAACAAAGTCCTCTGATCGAGTATAACAAAGGCCCTTGATCGAGTATAATGAAGTCCCCTAAACAAATATAAAAAAGTCGCCTGATCGAGTAAAACAAAGTCCTCTCATCGAGTATAACAAAGTCACCTTATCGAGTATGACAAAGTTCCCTGATCTAGTATAACAAAACCCCTGATCGAGTATAGCAAAGGCCCTTGATCGAGTATAACAAATGCCCCTCTTCGAGTATAACAAAGTCCCCTAGTCGAATATAACAAAGCCCCCTAATCGGGTATATCAAAGCCCCCTCATCGGTTATAACAAAATCCCCTAATCGAGTATAACAAAGTCCCCTGGTCGAATATAATAGAGTCCCCTGATCGAGTATAACAAAGTCCCCTGATCTAGTATATCAAAGTCCTCTGATCGAGCATAACAAACGACCCTGGTCGAGTATAACAAAGCCCCCTGATTGAGTATAACAAAGTCCCCTCATCTAGTATAACAAAATCCCCTGATCGAGTATAGGAAAGCCCCTTGATCGAGAATAACAAATGCCCCTCATCGAGTATAACAAAGTCCCCTAATCGAATGTAACAAAGCCCCCTGATTGATTATAACAAAGGCAGATGGTCGAGCATAACAAAGGACCCTGGTCGAGTATAACTAAGTCCCCTGATCGAGTATATCAAAGCCCTCTCATCGA
>NW_024739182.1:0-16950 GCF_018991925.1 Homarus americanus | reverse complement strand
TACCCCAGTAGAGATGTCCGTTCTCTATCCACTTCCGGATGTCTTAGTCCTCCGTTTTCTTTTTGTGTACTCGCTCAGGGACTCAAGTATTTCTGTATATAACACAGGATGATAAGGGAATTTGAAATTATGAGTGAATGAATTTATTATACAGTGATCAATTAACATAGTTTTGATGTGTTTAAGTAGTATTCAGGCGCCTTCAGCCTAGTAATGTTACGACATTCGTATCACTCACTGTAAACCACGAATTCCACCCATACACAGAGAGAGAGAGGCCAAGCACTCTGTTTACATCACACACACATAAATATTACATACCGTATATCTCGGCCTATTTTATAATCGCAGTCATGTACTAAATATTCTATGTAAAAAATTTAAGTTTTAAATGAATTATTTATAGTGTGGTCGACTTCCGACACAAAGACGGGCTATAAATAGCCTTCTTATCTCCCCTCCATCTCTTACCCTCTGTTCTAGAGAGAAGGTCTTGGTAAATAACTATTGTTTGTTTATTTTCATTGTTTGTCTAATTTATCATGTTGTATCAAAGTAATATTACTAAAAGTTTTAGGCAGCTACCAAACAGGGAGATACTACCGCCCGGGAAGATATTGGAAGCATAATGTACAGTATTGTCTAATGGTAGATCCTACTTCCATATGGCATCACGAAAATTGTGACCAAGTATTAAGTTGCTGATCTATCTTTCTGCCTCATTTACACACACTTGCAGAGTTTCAATTGTTTCTCTTCCTTTGACAACACAACATACATACAATATAATTTTTCTCACCTTTGATCTTTTTCCTTTTTGCATTTATTTATGGTTGGTTATTTAAAATAAGGCCAATTCACTTAAAGTATTGGCATCAAATTTTACTGGCTGGTGTACAGTAGTGTAAACACTAGTGACTCACCTAAGCGTCAGTTATTTAACTGGAACTAATGTCGGTGTGAGTAAAATATTTTCATTTACTTGAAATAGATTTGCCGATTTATTTGTTTATTTATTTATTTATAATATACTGTAATATATTAAATATACTGCAAGTATTTTCTTTAATTTATATACTTGTTTCGCGAAAAAGGGAGGCTACCATTATACCTGGTAGGTGAAGTTGACCAGACATTTATGGTGATCATTAAGGACCAAACTCTGAATCAATGACGTGACTTCTGTTCTTCATTTATATCCTAAATTTACCACTGTCGGTAGTTTCAAGAATTAACTCAGTCATTTACTGAATATTCTTTGTAAAAAAATAAATTTTAAATGAATTATTTATAGGAGATAAGTATTCTGATCAGTAAATATACAGATATGCATTACTGACCACCTCCGAACACAAGGACGGCTAAAAATAGCCACAGGCGGTCACAGTCAAGGTCACTTTCCACTTTCTTGTCACTGGCATTTTAATCCAGCTTCCCAAACGTAAGTTTCAGTGTAAAATAATTAGTGGTAGGACCTTGTGAGTGGTTTACTGTATACATAAATATTACATAAATTATTTCTGCAATTCTTCACAAACAAAACGCATAACTCAAATGAACATGTGATGTCGAATGTGAACTGTAAACTGTGTGTGTGATGTAAACAGAGCGTGGGTGTAAAATGCTACGTAATTTGATTTTCTCTTTTATTTAAAATTTTACAATTTACATATACTGTACAGGTATACTGAATACATAAATATTACATAAATTATTTCTGCAATTCTTCACAAACAAAACACATAACTCAATTGAACATGTGATGTCGAACGTGAACTGTAAAACACTGCATAACCCCGCGCCAAGCCATAACAACCGTTCGAGTGGAATCGCGTTAGAGCAAACGCGTTCGCGTTTTACAAATATTGTTCCTCTATTCATCAATCGCGTTAGAGCCAATTCGCGTTGTCAAAACACGCGTTATAGCAGAACTCACTGTATTTGATATTCGTTGCACTCTTTTGCTACAAGCTGATCCTTCATGCTGTTTAGTGTTTGCCACTGGAACAACTATGCCAAGTTTGGTTGCAAACTCCTTTGCTTCCTCATGCAGTTGATTACATTCACTATCAGATCTCATTTTAACAAGGTTTGCTTTCGTGGCTGTAATGAGATCCACACCGTGTGGCTGGCTGCTAGCATTATGATTTACTTCCTTGCTACCATTCAGTTTATAAATGATAGGCAATGGGAACGATGAATACTTATCATTTTGTTTAATTATGCATAGTAAAAATACCATTGATATTTTCTCACCAAATCCAAATTCGTCTATATGAAAAAGGAATATAATTAAAATTTTCCTTGGAAAGCAAGGCAGCCAGGTCTTGGGGGGGGGGGGTGCCATAAATGGGTCTCATATTGAACTTATATATCAGCACAGCCACAAAAAGGTCTCATGTTGAACTTATATATCAGCATTGCCACAAAAAGGTCTCATATTGAACTTATGCATCAGCACAGCCACGAAAAGGTCTCGTGTTGAACTTATATATCAGCACAGCCACAAAAAGGTCTCATATTGAACTTATATATCAGCACAGCCATAAAAAGGTCTCATGTTGAACTTATACTGTATATCAGCACAGCCACAAAAAGGTCTCATATCGAACTTATATATCAGCACAGCCATAAAAAGGTCTCATGTTGAACTTATATATCAGCACAGCCATAAAAAGGTCTCATATTGAACTTATATATCAGCACAGCCACAAAAGGGTCACATATTGAACTTATATATCAGCAAAGCTACAAAAAGGTCACATATTGAACTTATATATCAGCACAGCCACAAAAAGGTCTCATATTGAACTTATATATCAGCACAGCCATAAAAAGGTCTCAGTTGAACTTATATATCAGCACAGCCATAAAAAGGTCACATATTGAACTAATATATCAGCACACATTGAACTTATATATCAGCAAAGCTACAAAAAGGTCACATATTGAACTTATATATCAGCAAAGCTACAAAAAGGTCACATATTGAACTTATATATCAGCACACATTGAACTTATATATCAGCAAAGCTACAAAAAGGTCTCATATTGAACTTATATATCAGCACAGCCATAAAAAGGTCTCATGTTGAACTTATATATCAGCACAGCCACAAAAAGGTCACATATTGAACTTACATATCAGCACAGCTACAAAAAGGTCACATATTGAACTTATATATTAGCACAGCCACAAAAAGGTCACATATTGAACTTATATATCAGCACACATTGTACTTATATATCAGCACAGCCACGAAAAGGTCTCATATTGAACTTATATATTAGCACAGCCATAAAAAGGTCTCATGTTGAACTTATACTGTATATCAGCACAGCCATAAAAAGGTCTCATGTTGAACTTATATATCAGCACAGCTACAAAAAGGTCTCATATTGAACTTGTATATCAGCACAGCCTTAAAAAGGTCACATATTGAACATACAGTATATCAGCACAGCCACAAAAAGGTCTCATATTGAACTTGTATATCAGCACAGCCTTAAAAAGGTCACATATTGAACTTATATATCAGCACAGCCACAAAAGTTCTCATATTGAACTTATATATCAGCACAGCCACAAAAAGGTCACATATTGAACTTATATATCAGCACAGCCACAAAAGTTCTCATATTAAACTTATATATCAGCACAGCCACAAAAAGGTCACATATTGAACTTATATATCAGCACAGCCACAAAAAGGTCACTTATTGAACTTATATATCAGCACAGCCACAAAAAGGTCACTTATTGAACTTTTATATCAGCACAGCTACAAAAAGGTCACATATTGAACTTATATATCAGCACAGCCACGAAAAGGTCACTTATTTAACTTATATATCAGCACAGCCACAAAAAGGTTTCATATTGAACTTATATATCAGCACATACTGTATTGAACTTATGTGTGTATGCATGTAGGATGGTGTGTGCATGCAATTGAGTAAAATAGATGAAGAATATTATGTACATCTACCCGAAAATGTGAGTTGAAAACAACCATAACATCTCACAGTTTTGCCCAATAGTCTTGTGGTTACAGTGACCAGTCTAACCTGGCTACAATGGTGCCAACGATGTTAACAGACACAAGTGGGAAAAGAAAGTTTTCTGTAAATGCAGGTATGGCATTCAGAAATTGTAATGCTTGTAAGATTTCAGAAATGGTTACTGCTTAGCTACCTCTGAAGAGTTAGGTATCTGCCGTACGCATGTTAATCATCTCAGGTTATCATTATCAATACAATACAGTTGAGTCTGGATTTATGCGGTTTTGGTTTACGCGTTTTGTCATTTACGCGGTGCCTTGCCAGAATTGAAATGCTTGATTTACGCGGCAAATTTGGTCATTTACGCGGGAAGCGGCGCTGGCAGGGTGCACACAAGGTCACCCAGTCATCAAAACATTACCGAGTTCTTCACCCACCACAGCCGGCCCAAGTCAGTAATAGTGATAGTGAGGATATGGACTTATATGGACTTTGAGGGGTTTGACAAAGAGGCCCTGCAACCTCTATGGTGGATAGTGATACAATTGATACAGGTGAGGGCCACTAATCTGCCCTCTGCCTCGGAACCAACCCCCCGTCCCCGTGTGCCCAGCCATCTTTTCTACTAATGTAATGTTAAAAAAGCCTTAATATTATTGATATTTCTCTTAATTATTAATTGTGTGTGCATACCATCATAAAATTAAGATGTTATTTTGACTACAAGGTACGTATTGTGTCGGAAAAAGTGGAGTTTGGGGGTCGGCCCAGTCTCTATTTCAATAAATCCTATATGTTCTGTTATTTCATTTACGCGTTTCTCGTTTTACGCGGTACTCCACGGGTTCAGTTGACAGCGTAAATGAAGATCCAACTGGACAGGCAGGCCCATCCTTAAGTGAACAGGGGCGACCGCCAGGGCCCCGAGCGTGTGGGGGCCCTGCGGGGCCCAGCACTAGACCCAGTGACCTCGGGCACATTACCTGTTGACTGGTTAATCTGACCTGACGGCTTATGCCACCATCACAACCGTGACCTTACCATCCATAGCGACAGTCCCATGGGGGTTGGTGGGTGTGGGTTCCTCTGACCACATAATCTGACTCCATAATCCATTGCACTCCACTCCACACAGCCAGTCCACCAGGGTAAGTAACCAGTGAGATCAGGTTGTGTCTTGTCCTGTGAGCTGTGACTCCTGCCTTTTGAGTTTTGTGGATATACTTTTTTTTGTGTAAGAAACATGGCAAGCAGGGACAGATACAGAAAATACATCTCGGGGGCAGTGAAAAGGCAAAAGAAAAGGAAACGAGAAGAAATTGATAATGTATTGAAAGGTTCCCTTGACAAATTTGTGTTACAAAAAA
The DNA here is from genome assembly GCF_018991925.1 of Homarus americanus. Classification (NCBI taxonomy): domain Eukaryota; kingdom Metazoa; phylum Arthropoda; class Malacostraca; order Decapoda; family Nephropidae; genus Homarus; species Homarus americanus. The sequence continues at coordinate 11,581 of NW_024739182.1, read as the reverse complement.
TTACAGAAACTACTGCAAGTGACTGTGCTAGTGTGAATTGTATAAAAGGAAAGGAAGAGGACAGTGGTGAAAAACAGATGAAAGCTTTAAAAATGGACAGCTCAGACCGTAACCGTGAAACTGAAGATGATTTATTTGATCCAGCCAACTGGCCACAGCTTCTGGACAGTAGAACAATGAACTACTTGGTAGGAAATGGACCTGTGAAAGTTACTAGTGAAAATTAAATTTTTCCTAAAAATAGTGAAAATCGGCACTTCTCAGAAAACTTTTACATGAGAAAATTACCAAATGAAGAAACATCTGAAAGAAGTTGGCTTATATTAAAAAATCAACGAATGAAAAGAAAAGGACAACAAGATATAGGTGAGAATAATTCAGAAAACTCGGCTGAGAAAGCATTTGAAAGAAATTACTTTCTTGTTATCATTGATCAGGCAATAATGTCACTGACAAGAAGATTCAAGCAGCTGCAAGAGTATGACACTAACTTCGGTTTCCTGTATGACTTCGAGATATGAAAGAAGACTACATCATGAAAGAGCAATGTATAGCTTTGGATAATTCATTGAGTGTTGGACATTCTCACGATATTGATTGTGCAGACCTGTTCTCAGAGCTTCGAGTACTTCAAGAACTTATTCCTCAAGAACCAAACAGTGCACTTCAAGTCCTTCAGTTTCTCAAGTCTCTAAATGGTTCCTTCCCTAATGCAGAAATAGCATATCGGATTTTATTGACAGTTCCAGTCACAGTGGCATCGGGGGAGCGGAGTTTTTCCAAGCTGAAATTAATAAAAAACTATCTAAGAACAACTATGTCTCAAGAGAGATTGAATGCCTTGGCTATGCTCTCCATCAAAAAGGAACTAGCAGAAAGTTTGGAATATCAAGATTTAATAGCAGAGTTTGCTGCAATGAAAGTTAGGAAAATGGGGTAATTTAATCCCCAGGTAAGAAGGGTTGGTTCAGGCCAAGGTTGGGTCAGAAGATTATCCCCAGTTGACAGACACCTTGGGTCAGTCAGCCTCCACGTGTATATATTGTGTAATATTCTCTGTCTCTTTCATTACCCATTGAGAAGAGCTCGTGATGAGCCGAAACTGTATTGGTGTACTGTATATATATATACAGTAGTACCCCGATTTGCGCGGTCAATTGAACCCACAGGGGGCGGCGGAAAGTGAAAACCGCGTAAAGTGAACAACAGAACATATGGGATTAATTCCAATAGAGACTGGCCCGACCCCCAAACTCCACTTTTTCTGACACAATACCTATGTTGAAGTAAAAATAACATCTAAATTTTATGATGGTATGCTCACACAATTAATATTTAAGAGAAATACAGTCGCCAGGTTAATGTCCATTCAAATAATGGGCTCAAATCCCCCCCTCTTCCCAGCCGCTCACTAGCTCTACACTCTCTGAGAAATGTTTGCGGGTAAAACCACTAGATTTTAACGTTTAGTAATAAATAATACCTCAGACTAAAGTTAGGATAATATAATTGACATTTCTGGATTCCTTGCAGGCCAGGGAATATTTTGAATGTAAACTTCATATATTTTGCACAAAAGATAAAATATTTGCTTTGTGTAAACCAAATTATTACATTAGATCTAAAATTTGTATGTCTAATATAAAATCTATGATGTTTATATTCAAAATGATCATCTATATTGTAAATTCAGCAATGTAAAGAATTATATTATAATCAATATTAATTTGTATGAATTTTATGAAGGCTAAAACAAATATCATCAGTTAATAAAAAAAAATATTAACTACGACACTATCTGTCAATCAAGAGTACCCCACCTTGCCTCCCCCTCCTCACACTCACGCCAGCTGGGTCGGTCTGTCCCAACCCTCCCCCCACCCCCCACCTTCCCTCCCTACCAGAGAAATGTTGGGTGAAAAAACTAGATTTTAACTTTTAGTAATAAATAATACCTCAGACTAAAGTTAGGATAATATACAGTACTCCCTCTTTATCGACGGATTTTTTATCGAAGGTTTCGATTATCGACGGATTATTTAGACGGATTTTTATTTTGGCTTTATTTGAACTCTGCGGGCCTTGTTTGTACTTTCGCCACTAGGCGGCACTAGTGGCGTGACTAGCGTCTACCCGCGGCCCGCCTTCCCTGAACACAGACATCAGCCAAGCCGCGTGGGCAACAGTCTTTGATTTTCAACTTTTGCTGGTGGTTCATCACATCAACTTATATCACCATGCCTCCCAAACGACCTGCTGCTCCCTCTGGATCTACACCTAAGAGGGCAAGACGAGTGCTGACGCTGAATGAGAAGAATGAAGTGCTGAAACAACTCGACAGCGGTATGAGCTACTCAGCTGTTGGCCGCCACTTTCGGCTCAACGAATCCAGTGTGCGTGGAATTAAACGACGTGCAAAGGATCTGAAGCACGCTTTAGCTTCAAGTGCACCAGTGACATCAAAAGTGACAAGCCATGTGCGTGATGATGCCCTCATTAAAATGGAAAAAGCACTGAACATTTGGATAGAGGACCTAAACCGCCGCCGCATACCACTTGACTCGAAATTTATTAGGCAGAAAGCTAAGGAACTTTATGATAAGTTTTCTAAAGGTGATGATCATGGTGTTGGTGATGGTGATGGTGATGATCAGGGTGATGGTGATAATCAGGGTGATGGTGATAATCAGGGTGATGGTGACAATTTGAAAAAATTTGCAGCTAGCAAAGGATGGTTCGAGAAATTCAGACATCGTTATGGGCTGCATAATATAAAAGTGACTGGCGAAGCAGCATCAGCAGACACTGTGGCAGGGGAAGCATACCCTGCAGAGTTTGCTAACCACATAGAACAAAAGGGTTATAGGCCAGAACAAGTTTTTAATGCTGATGAGTCAGGCCTATGGTGGAAGAAGATGCCACGCCGAACCTACATCTCTAAAGAGGAAAAAAGTGCCCCTGGATTTAAAGTTGCGAAGGACCGAGTGACAGTGATGCTATGTGGGAATGCGGCAGGGCATATGATTAAGCCCATGTTGTTATACACTGCCGCACGACCTCGGGCTCTCAAAAATAAAATCATGAACTTGCTACCAGTTTTCCACAGGAACAACAAGAAAGCGTGGATGACATCTGATTTGTGCGTGGATTGGCTGAAAAACTGCTTTGCTAGAGAGGTGAAAGATTATCTGGATGAACTTGGCATGGAGTTCAAAGTGGTATTATATCTAGATAATTGCCCTGGCCACTCTGAAGAACTCAAGACTGCCCACCCCAACATTGAGGTGGTTTTCCTGCCAAAAAACACCACCTCCATCATCCAGCCAATGGACCAGGGAGTCATTGTCGTGTTTAAGGCTAAATATGCAGAGAAGACTTTCAGCATGATTCGTGAGTGCCTTGATAAGGATGCTGATGTGACACCCAGAGAAATGTGGAAGAAATTTGATATTGCACAGTGCATAAACTTCATCGCTGAAAGCCACAATGAACTGTCGCAGAACTGTGTCCGATCATGTTGGGAAAAAATTGTGGCCTGAAATTGTCCCAACATTCACAGGGTTCCCAACAGCCGAGCCTCAGTTACGCAACATAATAACTATGGCAAATGAAGTTGGAGGTGAAGGGTTCTCTGACTTAACAGCGGCAGAGGTGCAAGAAGAGTTATTGGGAAATGTTGGGGATCCATTTACAAGTGATGAACTAGAACAATTAGTGGAGCTGCAGGATGAAACAGAAGATGAAGTGAGTGATGATGAAAATAAGAACTTAACTTTAGATAATCTTGGTGAAGTAATAAGAATGAGTAAGGCCCTCTCTGCTCGTCTCTATGACATTGATCCCTCCCTTGATAGGTCCCTTAAAGCAAAGAGAGCTATTGAAAATGTTATGTTGCCATATATAGAACTGCAGAGGGAAATGAGAAGCAAGAAAGCACAGACCACCATCACCAACTTCTTCAGTCGCCGAGTGCCTGCCATCGCCGAACCTGCCGGCATCCTGCAACAGGAGGCAGAAGCTGCCGACACCTCACAACAACAAGACGTAGAAGCTGCCGGCACCTCACAACAACAAGACGCAGTACCTGCCCACACCCCTCAAGAAGATGCAGACCTTGACTCATCTGACTGGTCAGGCTTTTAATAAGCCTCAATCATCACACTTGTATATACTGTACACTGTATTGTTTACTGTAAGGACCGATGTTCACTTCAATAAATGAAATCGTAAGTTTGCTAGTATTTTTGTCCACTTATTATATTATTATTTATACACTATTATTTAAGGTTATGTGTAAAGGAAACGCATTAATGCTTAAAGGTACATTTATTCAACATATGCTAATAATAGTTAGAAAAATTACGTAACCATCACGGTATCGACGGCCGTCTACAGAACGTAACCCCCGTCGATAAAGAGGGAGTACTGTAATTGACATTTCTGGATTCCTTGCAGGTCAGGGAATATATTGAATGTAAACTTCATATATTTTGCACAAAAGATAAAATATTTGCTTTGTGTAAACCATTTTATTACATTAGATCTAAAATTTGTAGGTCTAATGCAAAATCCATGATGTTTATATTCAAAATGATCATCATACTGTAAGAATTCCAGCAATGTAAATTATATTCTGGCTGGGTAATTTGTATGAATTTTATGAGCTAAAACATATATCTTCAGTAAATAAGCAAAGAAATATTCTTCAAGGACACTATCTGTCAATCAAAATACTCTGCCCTAGCTGGGTCGGTCCCTCCCTCCCTCCCTACCCCCCACCTTCCCTCCCTACCAGAGAAGCTTTGGGAGAAAATAATATATTTACATTTTTAGAAATAAATAATAACTCAGACTAAAGTTAGGATAATAAAATTGACATTTCTGGATTCCTTGCAGGTCAGGGAATATTTTGAATGTAAACTTCATATATTCTGCACAAAGGATAAAATATTTGCTTTGTGTAAACCAAATTATTACATTAGATCTAAAATTTGTATGTCTAATGCAAAATCCATGATGTTTATATTCAAAATGATCATCATATTGTAAGAATTCCAGCAATGTAAATTATATTCTGGCCGGGTAATTTGTATGAATTTTATGAGCTAAATAAAAAAAATAATTATACATCACCGCGTATATGAGTAGATGCACCGCGGAAAGTGAAAGTCCGGTTCTGGCAAGGTACCGCGTAAATGAGAAATCGCAGAAAGTGAAACCGTGTAAAGCGGGGTAATACTGTATGTATATATATATATATACAGGTAGTTCTGCTATAACGCGATAATTGTGTTCTTGTAAAATATCGTGTGATAGAAAATAGCGTAATAGAAATAACAGGGCTTATGGAGAAAATAGGGTTAGGTGCAGATTACTCGAAATCGAAAAAATTTAGTAGTTAGCCTAACACAAAGGATAGCACAGTCTAAATAAATGTTACATTCATATCTAATAATGAAATCATACAGTAAATGTAACACTTTACTTGATGGGGGAGAAGGGTGATTTTGAGGTTGATAAAATCGAGCTTCTCTTCAAGTGTTATATCCTTTCTTTTACGATCATCACCGGGAATTCTATCACCAGAACGCTTCTTGTTGATATTCTTCTTTACTCTATTCACAGTAATTCACATAAATAGTAAGCAAAAATCGCGTTATAGCAAACAAGCGTTGGCGTTATACAATTATCGTTCCTAATTCATAAATCGCGTTAGAGCAAATTCGCGTTATCAAAACACGCGTTATAGCAGAACTCACTGTATATATATATATATATATATATATATATATATATATATATATATATATATATATATATATATATATATATATATATATATATATATATATATATATATATATATATATATATACATATACACAGTTTTACCCCGCTTAACGCGCTTTCACTTAACGCGTTTTATCATATACGCGGTGCCTTGCCAAAGCTGAACTTTCACTTAACGCGGGTTTTTCCACAGCTACGCGGTGAGTGTCCGGCTCGGATGCTATTTTTAGATTTTGACCACGCGCCACCCACCCGCCCTCCTGCCTGCCTGCCTCTCCCTCCTCCTCCCTCCGCTTGGGTAAGCGGCGCGGTAAGGTTGCGCAGTGTGTGTCTTTGTTGCGTTATCACTGACGTCATATGACGTCTCGGACTGTGATTGGCCATGCAGCCCTACCCCCCTCTGCTGCTAGCTGTAATTGGCTTAAAGTATTATGACGTGACTACCCCGGGGAGGGAGGGAGGGAGGAGAGACGACGCTTGACCTAGCCGCGGCAGTTTCATCCCTCAAGGCCACGCCGGGTTAACGAGCATCCATTGTTCCGTAAAATGGCTTCCGCCGGACCACCACCCCCAGAGAGAAACCTTTCCTTACCTGGACCCAGCGGCACTAAACCAAAGAAGACACGACGTTCATTAAGCTACGAGCTGAAGTACCAAATTGTTCAAGATTTGGAGAAAGGAAGACGCCAAGTTGATCTCGCGCGCCAGCATGGCGTCAACGAATCTACGATTCGTACAATAAAGAAGGATGCAGCCAAGATAAAGGAGCACATGAAGATCACAAAGTCTGCAGGTGCTTCATCTATCAGGTATTGCCAGAACAGGGTGCTGGCAAAAGTGGAAACTTTGCTGGTGAGTTATTTGGTGCGTCAGGCGCGACGCAACATGGCGGTGGACACGCGCTCAGTGCAGGAGTACGCACGTGAGCTATACGCAGCAGTGACACGTAAACTGGGAATTGCAGAGCCCAAACCCTTCAATGCTTCCCATGGTTGGCTGCATAGGTTTAAGAGGAGGAACAAGGTCACCAACATCAGCATTGTTGGTGAGGAAGCGAGAGCTGACCGTGCGGCGGCTAGAGATTTTCCTCCGTTTTTACGTGAGATTATGGAGGAAGGACAGTACAGTGACGACCAGGTGTTTAACATGGACGAATCTGGTCTTTTCTGGAAAAAGTTACCTTCCAAGACCTTCGTTGTCCAGTCTGCGAGCAAGGTAAGGGGCGGAAGATGCAGAAGGAACGCATCACCGTCCTGTTTACCACCAATGCCTCCGGTACCTGTAAACCAAAGTTATCGGTGATTCACAAAGCCCGCAAGCCGCACGCCTACAAGAATATGGACATGAACAAGCTTAATGTCCACTGGCTAACCGCACGTAAGGCGTGGATGTCCTCTTCTCTGTCCCTCTTCTGGTTTGACAACTTTTTTGTTCCTGACGTGCAGAAATTCTGCGAGCAACAGAATGTTCCTTTCAATATTTTGTTGCTCCTTGACAACGCACCTGGACACTCGCCCCTACTTATGGATCGTCACCCCAACGTAAAAGTGGTCTTCCTTCCTCCCAACACACGTCATTAATCCAGCCCATGGACCAGGAGTTAATCTGCAATGTTAAAGCTGCATACTCGGCAAAGAAATTCAAGCTCCTGAACGACTCTACCAACACCAAGGATGAGTTGCGTAAGCTGGGTGACACCGACAGCGAGAGTAAAAGCGACGAGGACAAGGAACAAGAGGCGGCGACTCAAGAACTTCTCGTCAAACAATTTTGGAAGAAGTTTAACGTCAAACAAGCTGTAGACTTCTTGGTGGAGGCATGGGATCTGCTGACTATTGCTACGATTCGTCACGCATGGAGACATGTGTTGCATGGCATACCAGGTGAGAGGAGGAGTGAACCTGTGACTGGTCAGGTTCAGACTGTTGCAGTAGCAGTGGACCTTGCCAGAGAAGCTGCGCTCAGTATTACAGCTGAAGGCTTCTCCGAGACCACCAACGAAGACATCATGGAGGTGATCAGAGATCCTGAAGTGACTGCCGACGAGATGTTGGAAGAAGAACCCGCCAGTGAAGAGGAGGAAGAAGGTGCGTCATTCTCCGAAGAACCTAGTTTAAGTCATAGTGATATTAAGTGTCTCATAGAGTTAACAGAAAAAATTAAGTCCATCGTTTCCCGCGACACTGACGATGAACGCCATGACGCCTTCCATACCCGACTGGTGCAGGCTATGGAGCCGTACATCACGGTGTATCATGACAACATCAAAGCCAGCCGTCAGCAAAGCATAACCGAGTTCTTCGCCCGCAACCCACCACAGCCAGCCCAAGCCAGTGATAGTGATAGTGAAGTTGATTTTGAGGGATTTGTCAGGGAAGCCATAACAACTGTAAGTGACAGTGATATTGATTCACCTAGTAATGGTGATTCACCTAGTAATGGTGATTCACCTAGTAATGGTGATTCACCTAGTAATGGTGATTCACCTGAGGGGCAGTAATCTGCCCTCTGCCTCGGAACCAGCCTCCATCCCCGTATGCCGACCCATCTCTTCTACTACCGTGAGTGTTCCTTAAAAATTTTCGTTTTTTAACCTATTCTTTATTTTTCCTATGTTAACCTTTATCTTTCCTAACCTAACCTCTTTTATATTACTTGTTTTTCATGCCACCATAAAGTTAAGATAGAATTTTTACTACAACATAGTTATTTGTCGTCAAAAAGTGGAGTTTGGGGGTCGGGCTGGGTTCTATTGGAATTAATCCCATATGTTCTCTTATTCACTTAACGCAGGACCCTCTGGGTTCAATTGACCGCGTTAAGTGGGGTACAACTGTATATATATATATATATATATATATATATATATATATATATATATATATATATATATATATATATATATATATATATATATATATATATATATATATATATATATATATATATATATATATATATATATATATATACACACACACACACACATACAGTCAACCCTCACTACGCGGTTAATACAACCCACAGAATTGCAGCATCAAGTGGGCAACATAACATATGGGATTAATTGGAGAGCCAGGCCGGGCCGACCCACAAACTCCACTTTTGGCGACACACAGCTATGTTGTAATAAAAATAACTTCTTAATTTTATGATGGTATGCTCACCTGATTAATAATTAAGAAATATCAATAATATTAGGTTTTTTAACACTTACATTAGTAGAAAGATGGCTGGGCACACGGGGATGGGGGTTGGTCTCGAGGCAAAGAACAGATTATTGGCCCTCACCTACATCACTGTATCAATTGTATCACAATCTACAGAGGCTTGGGGGCCTCTTTGTCAAACCCTCAAAAGTCATATAAGTCCATATCCTCACTATAATTATCACTATCACTGACTTGGGCGGCTGTGGTGGGTGGCGGGTGAAACTTCGGTAATGTTTTTGATGACTAGGCACACCCATGCACCTCTTTCCTTGCCGCTTTCCTAACATAGCCGGATGGCGGGAGTCTGATCACCGCTCCGCGTAAAGGTACACGCAGCAGAATGTGAAACATCGGGTTCGGCAGGGAGACAGAACTCGAAACGCTGGAATGGGATCAGAGAAGTGAGGTTGACATATATATATATATATATATATATATATATATATATATATATATATATATATATATATATATATATATATATATATACACACAGTAGTACCCCGCTTAACGCGGTCATTAAAACCCACAGGGTACCGTGTTAAGTGAAAACCGCGCTAAGTGAACAACAGAACATATGGGATTAATTCCAATAGAAACTGGCCCGACCCCCAAACTCCACTTTTTCCGACACAATACCTATGTTCTAGTAAAAATAACATCTTAATTTTATGATGGTACATGCACACAATTAATACTGAAGAGAAATGGAGAAATACAGTCGCCAAGTTAATGTCCATTCAAATAATGGACTCAACTCCCTCCCCCTCTTCTCACACTACACTCACTGGCTCTTCCCTCTGAGAAATTTTTGGGGGAAAACCACTAAATTTTAATAAATAATACCTCAAACTAAAGTTAGGATAATACAATTGACATTGCTGGATTCCTTGTAAGACCAGGAATATTTTGAATATAAATGTCATATATTTTGCACAAAAGATAACATATTTACTCAGAGTAAACATTATATCTAAAATTTGTATGTCTAATGCAAATTCTATGATGTTTATATTCAAAATGATCACCAAATTGTAAGAATTCCAGCAATGTAAATTATATTCTGGCCGGGTAATTTGTATGATTTTTATGAGCTAAAACAAATATCATCAGTTAATAAAAAAAAATATTCTTCACGACACTATCTGTCAATCAAAGTACCCCACCTTGCCTCCCCCCCTCTTCCAACCACGCCAGGTGGTCGGTCAGTCCCAACCCTCCCCCCCACCCCCCACCAATCCTCCCTTCAAGAGATGTTGGGTGAAAAAACTAAATTTTTTTAGTATTAAATAATGCCTCAGATTAAAGTTAGGATAATATAATTGACATTGCTGGATTCCTTGTAAGACCTTGAATATTTTGAATATAAATGTCATATATTTTACACAAAAGATAACATATTTACTCAGAGTAAACATTATATCTAAAATTTGTATGTCTAATGCAAAATCTATGATGTTTATATTCAAAATGATCTTCAAATTGTAAGAATTCCAGCAATGTAAATTATATTCTGACCGGGTAATTTGTATGAATTTTATGAGCTAAAACAAATATCTTCAGTTAATAAAAAAAAAAAAATATTCTTCACACGGTAACAGATGGTCGGTCGGTCCCTCCCTCCCCCCCCACCCCCCACCAACCCTCCCTACCAGATGTGTGGGAAAACCAGAATATTTACCTTTTTAGTAATAAATAATACCCCAAACTAAAGTTAGGATAATATAATTGACATTGCTGGATTCCTTGTAAGACCAGGAATATTTTGAATACAAATGTCATATATTTTGCACAAAAATAACATATTTACTCAGAGTAAACATTATATCTAAAATTTGTATGTCTAATGCAAAATCTATGATGTTTATATTCAAAATGATCATCATATTGTAAGAATTCCAGCAATGTAAATTATATTCTGGCCGGGTAATTTGTATGAATTTTATGAGCTAAAACAGGCAGTCAGGCAGGGTGGCGGGTGGGGCAAATCTAAAAATAGCATCTGGAACCGGACACCCTGCGCGTATAGTGGAAAAAACCCGCGTTAAGTGAAAGTTCAGCTCTGGCAAGGCACCGCGTATACGTGAAATCGCGCTAAGCGGGGTATTACTGTGATGTGTATATATATATATATACAGTGGGGTATGCTATAACGAATCTAATTGGTTCTAGAACCTTGTTCGTTATAGCATTCGTTCGTTATAGGATTCGCTCGTTCCAGGCCCCCAAATACAACCACTTAACACTGAAAAATATAATATAGAATTGTAAAAATTATAAAAAAGTGCATACATATGCATCTAAACCCCTCAAATAAAGAATATCATTAATACTTGTAATAAAAATCAATAAATTAGTGAAAAAAATTTTTTTAAATAATGTTCATTGTAGGAGTTTCGTTCGTTATAGCATTCTCAATTTTATAGGTAAAACCGTTTGTTATAGGAATATTCGTAGTAGGATCCGTTCGTTATAGCATACCCCACTGTATGTATGTATGTATATATATATATATATATATATATATATATATATATATATATATATATATATATATATATATATATATATATATATAT
>NW_024739181.1:0-1266 GCF_018991925.1 Homarus americanus | reverse complement strand
ATGTGGTAGTGTTGTAGTGAACATGTGGTAGTGATATACTGAACATGTGGTAGTGTTATGGTGAACATGTGGTAGTGTTGTAGTGAACATGTGGTAGTGTTATAGTGAACATGTGGTAGTGTTATAGTGAACATGTGGTAGTGTTATAGTGAACATGTGGTAGTGTTGTAGTGAACATGTGGTAGTGTTGTAGAGAACATGTGGTAGCGTTATAGTGAACATGTGGTAGTGTTATAGTGAACATGTGGTAGTGTTATAGTGAACATGTGGTAGTGTTTACTGTACAAAGTAATGACAAAGATTTAGAAAATGGTGGAACATGATAACGAGACAAAGGTTACGTGATAAGGAATAAACAGTAAATATAGTAAACGAAAATTATTTGAAAAGGCATAAAAATGAGAGAGAGGCATCAGATAGAGGGAAGTAAACAAAACAATAAGACAAGAGCGGAGCGGCTTATGTCCAAACCAACTTGACTCCTGCTGTCGAGACCGACCTCCATCTAGAAGACAGTGGCGAGGGTCACTCATCCGAGCCCTTCAGGAACACGACCTCCTGCCTGATATTGTTGTCACCCCTGCTGTTGGTTCGTCTCCTTCTCCTGGCTGGATTTTCAACCTGAATTGATTGCCCTCGGTGGACCGCTCCCGAAATCCCAGGTGAACCCTGTTATTCTCTGCAAATACCACCTCTCCAGGATCGCCCACTGGTCCCCAGGTAGGGTCGTCCTCTACACTGATGGTTCTATTGACCCCGCTACAGGTAGGGCCGGGGCTGGTGTCTACATCTTCCGTCCTGATGCCCCTGAGCCTATCAAACTGTCTCTCAGAGTTTTATAATCCTCCACCTCAGGCTGAACTAATAGCCCTCCTTGCTGCCCTTCTCGCTGAGGAAGAAGCAGATGGTTTCTGCCCCTTGCTTGTCTGCTGCGATTCCAGGTCTGCTCGACGGATCGCATTTGATCAGGAAAATAAGGACCTCATCCTCCGAATACGAGGGTTAACATCCACACTTCAGGATGCAGGCCGTCCTGTGATATTCCTATGGATACCTAGTCATGTCGGTATCTTGGGGAATGAGGCAGCAGATGGCCTTGCCAAGACTGGCTGCAACAAGGCCACACCTGACTACGTTGTTCCTCGAACACTTACAGATTAGGACCCAAATTCGCCGCAAACAGAGAGAAGCTCGGGAAGCAGCCATCCCCTGACCCCTGGGTACGATGTCCTCCTAAACTTCCTGACTTCTCACAGTCTACGGGAA
>NW_024739180.1:0-11596 GCF_018991925.1 Homarus americanus | reverse complement strand
CTACCTGGGAGCGTCAGAGGCAATCTGAGAGGGTCGGAGGTGTACCTGGGAGTGTCAGAGGTACCTGGGAGTGTCGGATGTACCAGAGTGTAAGAAGGCACCTGGGAGTGTCTTAGGTACCTGGGAGTGTCAGAGGTGTACTTGGAGTGTCAGAGGTGCACCTGGGAGGCCAGCGGTGCCAGAGTGTCTGAGGTACCTGGGAGGCCAGAGGTGTGCCAGGAGTGTCAGAGGCACCAGAGTGCTGGGAGGCAACCTGAGTGTCTGAGGTACCTGGGAGTGTCTGAGGTACCTGGTGTTCAGTGTACCTGGTATGCCGAGGTCCAGCTGTCAAGGTACCTGGGAGTGTCATGGTACCTGGGAGTGTTAGAGGTACTCAGAGAGCAGGGAGGCGTACCTAGAAGTGTCAGAGGTGTACCAGGAGTGGAAGCACCTGGGAGCAAGTCTGGGGTATCTGGGAGGTCAGAGGTGTACTCCGAGTGTCAGGGGTGTCCCTGGGATTGTCAGAGGTGACACTTGGAGTGTCAGAGGTGCACCTTGAGTGTCTGAGGTGTACCCGCCGTGTCTGGAGGTGTACCTGGCAGTCTGAGGTGTACCTGGCAGTGTCAGGTGTACCTGGGAGAAGTCAAAGTGCAACCTGGAGCAGAGGTGTATCAGGGAGTGACAGAGAGTACCTAGAAGTGTCAGAGGTGTACTAGGAGTGTGAGGAGTGTACCTGGGAGTGTCAAAATGGGAGTGCTGGGGAGGTACCTGGGAGTGTCAATGGTTTACCAGGGAGGGAGTACCTAGCAGTGTCAGAGGTACTGGGAGTGTCAGAGGTATACCTGGAGTGTCAGAGGTACCTGGGAGTGTCAGAGGTGTACTCAGGAATGTCAGTGAGTACCTGGCAGTGTCAGAGGTGTACCTGGGAGGTCAGAGGTGCACCTGGAGTGCCAGGAGAGCAACAGGGAGTCTCAGAGTGCCGGAGGTGTACCTGGGAGTGTCGGAGGTACCTGGGGAGGTCAGAGGTGTACCTGGAGAGGGTCGGAGGTGTACCTGGGAGTGTCAGAGGTGTACCTGGGAGTGTCGGACGTGTACCAGAGTGTAAGAAGGTACCTGGGAGTGTCTTAGGTGTACCTGGGAGTGTCAGAGGTGTACTTGGGAGGGCAGAGGGCCTGGGAGTGTCAGCGGTGTACCAGAGTGTCTGTGAGGTACCTGGGAGTGTCAGAGGTGGCCTCGGAGTGTCAGAGGTGCACTTGGGAGTGCCTGGGAGGTGCACCTTGGAGTGCTGGAGGTGTACCTGGCCGTCCGAGGTGTACCTGGCAGTGTCTGAGGTGGTACTTGCATGTCAAGCGGTACTGGGAGTGTCAGGTGGACCTGGGAGTTAGAGGTGTATCAGGAGTGACAGAGGAGTACCTTGAAGTGTCAGAGGTGTACCTAGGAGTGTGAGGAGTGTACCTGGGAGTGTCTGGGTGTACCTGGGAGCTGGAGGGTGTACCTGAGTGTCAATGGGTTTACCAGGGAGTGTCAGTGGAGTGCCTAGCAGTGCTCAGAGGTGTACCTGAGTGTCAGAGGTATACCTGGGAGTGTCAAGAGGTGTACCTGGGAGTGTCAGAGGTGTACCAGGAGAATGTCAGAGGTATACCTGGGAGTGTCAGAGGTATACCTGGGAGCAACAGAGGTGCATATGGGAGAGGCAGAGGTGTGCCCCTGGAGTCTCAGTGGAGTACCTGGAGGTCAGGAGGTGTACCTGGAGTGTCAGAGGTGGGCACTGGGAGTGTCAGATGGCACTGGGAGGTCACAAGGTACCTGGGAGTGTCAGAGGCCTGGGAGTGTCGGAGGTACGCGAGTGTGAGAAGGTACCTAGAGTGTTCGGGTGTACCTGGGAGTGTCAGAGGGTACCAGGGAATGTCAGGTGAGCCTCTGGAGCGTCAGAGGTACCTGGAGGCCTTGGAGGTCAGAAGTGTACCGGGAGGTGTCAAGATGTACCTGGGAGTCGGAGGTGTACCAAGCGTGTGACAAGTGCCTGGGAGTGTGAGAGGTACCTGGGAGGCTGAGATGTACCAGAGAAACACAGTGCATGGGAGTGTCGTAGGTACCAGAATGTCAGTTGAGCACCCGGGAGTGTCGAAGGTGTACCGGGAGTGTTAGAGGTTCCCTGGGAGTGTCAGAGGTACCTGAGCCAGAGGAAATGCAGAGTGTTGAGTGTAACGGAGTGCCGGTTCTGGGAGCAGCTGGGAGGTACTGAGAGGGTCGGGAGGTACCTGAGTGCTAGAGGTGTACCTGGGAGGAGCCGACGTGTACCTGGGAGTGTAAGGAGGTACCTGGGAGTGTTCAGGTGTACCTGGGAGTGTCAGAGGTGTACTTGGGAGTGTCAGAGGTGCACCTGGGAGTGTCAATGGCTGTACCGAGTGTCTGAGGTGTACCTGGGAGTGTCAGAGGTGTGCCTGGGAGTGTCAGAGGTACCTTGGGAGTGTCAGAGTGCACCTTGGAGTGTCTGAGAGGTACCTGGGAGGTTCGAGGTGTACCTGGCAGTGTCTGAGGTACCTGGCAATGTCTGAGGTGTACCTGGCAGTGTCGGCGGTGTACCTGGGAGTGTCATGGTGTACCTGGGAGCAGCAGGAGGAAGCCAGAGAGTGACAGAGGCTTCAGAAGTGTGGGAGGTGTACCCAGAGTGGGTACCTGGGAGTGTCTGGGGTGTATCTGGGAGTGTGAGGTGTACCTGGGAGTGTCAGGGGGTGTCCCTGGGATTGTCAGAGGTGGGAGTGCAGAGGTGCACCTGGGAGTGTCTGAGGTACCCAGTGTCTGGAGGTGTACCTGGGTGTCTGAGGCACTGGCAGTGGTCAGGTGTACCTGGGAGTGTCAGCGGTACCTGGGAGGTTAGGAGGTGTATCAGGAGTGACAGAGGAGCACCAGAAGTGTCAGAGGTGTACCTAGGGAGAGGAGGAGTGTACCTGGGAGTGTCTGGGGTGTACCTGGGAGTGTCAGAGGTGTACCTGGGAGTGTCAAGGGTGTACCAGGAGTGTCAGGGGAGTACCTGGCAGTGTCAGAGGTGTACCTGGGAGTGTCAGAGGTATACCTGGGAGTGTCAGAGGTGTACCTGGGAGTGTCAGGAGGTGTACCAGGGAATGTCAGTGAGTACCTGGCAGTGTTGGGAGGTGTACCAGCAGAGGATACCTGAGTGTCAGAGATGTACCTGGAGTGTCAGAGGGTACATGGGAGGTCAGAGGTGTACCTGGAGTCTTCAGGTGCACGGGAGTGCTGAGGTACCTGAGTGCCGAGGTGTACCTGGGAGGCTGGGATGTGTACCAGAGTGCTCATGGTACCTGGGAGTGTCAGAGGTGTACCTGGGAGTGTCGGAGGTGTACCTGCGAGGAGAAGTGTACCTGAGGAGTGTCTGGGGTGTACCTGGGAGTGTCAGGGTGTACCTGGGAGGTCTGAGGTGTACCTGGGAGGTCAGAGGTACCTGGGAGTGTCAGAGGTACCTGAGGAACATGGGAGGTCAGAGGTGTATGGGAGTGACAGAGGAGTACCTAGAAGTGTCGGAGGTTACCCAGAGGTGTGAGAGTGTACTGGGAGGTCTGGGGTGTACCTGATAGTGTCAGAGGTGCACCTGGGATTGTCAGGGGTGATACCAGGGAGTGTCAGTGAGTACCTGGGAGTCAGAGGTGTATCTGGGAGTGTCAGAGCTGTACCAGGAGTGTCAGAGGTGTATCTGGGAGTGTCGGAAGTGTACCTGGGAGTGTCAAAGGTGTACCAGGGAATGTCAGTGGAGTACCTGGGAGTGTCAGAGGTGTACCTGGGAGTGTCAGAGGTGTACCCTGGAGTGTCAGTGAAGTACCTGGGAGTGTCAGAGGTGTACCTGGGAGTGTCAGAGGTGTACCTGGGAGTGTCAGAGGTGTACCTGGGAGGTTGGGAGGTGTACCTGGGAGTGTAAGAAGTGTACCTGGGAGTGTCTTGAGTGTACCGGGAGCTGGAGGTGTACCTGGGAGTGTCAGGAGGTGTACTTGGGAGGTCAGAGGTGTACCTGGGAGTGTCAGGTACCTGGGAGTGTGTGAGGTGTCTTGGGATGTCAGAGGTGCACCTGGAGTGTCTGAGGTGTACCTGGGAGTGTCTGAGGTGTGCCTCAGTGTCTGGAGGTGTACCTGGCAATGTCTGAGGTGACCTGTCAGTGTCAGCGGTGTACCTGGGAGTGCTGGAGCTGTGTACCTGGGAGTGTTAGGAGGTGCTTCAGGGAGTGACAGAGGCGCACTAAGTGTCAGAGGTGTACCTAGGAGTGTCTGGGGTGTATCTGGGAGTGTCAGAGGTGTACCTGGGAGTGTCAGGAGGTGCCTGGGAGTGTCAGAGGTGCACTAGAGTGTCAGAGGTGCACCTTGGAGTGTCTGAGGTGTACCTGGCAGTGTCTGAGGTGTACCTGGCAGTGTTCCAGTGTACCTGGCAGTGTCAGCGGTGTACCTGGGAGTGTCGAAGGTACCTAGGGAGTTAGGAGGTGTATCAGGGAGGACAGAGGAGTACTTGAGAAGTGTCAGAGGTGTACCTAGGAGTGTGAGGAGGTACTGGGAGTGTCTGGGTACCTGGGAATGTCAGGGATGTACCAGGGAGTGCTGGTGAGACTGGCAGAGTCAGAGGTGTACCTGGGAGTGTCAGTGATGTACCTGGGAGTGTCAGAAGTGTATCTGGGAGTGTCGGACGTGTACCTGGGAGGTCAGAGGTGTACCAGGGAATGTCAGTGGAGTACTTGGGAGTGTCAGAGGTGTACCTGGGAGTCAGAGGTGTACCTGGAGGTCAGAAGGTACCTGGGAGTGCAAAGATGTACCTGGGAGCACGGAGGTACCTGGGCGTGTGACAAGTGTACCTGGGAGTGTCAGAGGTGTACCTGGGAGTGTCAGAGGTGTACCCAGTGTCAGCAGTGTGCATGGGAGGTCAGAGGTGTACCAGGGAAGTGTCATGAGTACCTGGGAGTGTCGAAGGTGTACCTGGGAGTGTTAGAGGTGTTCCTGGGAGTGTCAGAGGTGTACCCGGAAGTGTCAGAGGTGTACCTGGGGTGTCGGAGGTGTACCTGGGAGTGTCGGAGGTGTACCTGGGAGTGTCAGAGGTGTACCTGAGAGTGTCGGAGGTGTACCTGGGGTGTCAGAGGTGTACCTGGGAGTGTCGGACGTGTACCTGGGAGTGTAAGAGTGTACCTGGGAGTGTCTTGGGTGTACCGGGGGTGTCGGAGGTGTACCTGGGAGTGTCAGAGAGGTGTACTTGGGAGTGTCAGAGGTGTACCTGGGGTGTCTGCGGTGTACCTGGGAGTGTCTCAGGTGTACCTGGGAGTGTCAGAGGTGTGCCTGGGAGTGTCAGAGGTGCACTTGGGAGTGTCAGAGGTGCACCTTGGAGTGTCTGAGGTGTACCTGGGAGTGTCTGAGGTGTACCTGGCAGTGTCTGAGGTGTACCTGGCAATGTCTGAGGTGTACCTGGCAGTGTCAGCGGTGTACCTGGGAGTGTCAGCGGTGTACCTGGGAGTGTTAGAGGTGCTTCAGAGAGTGACAGAGGCGTACCTAGAAGTGTCAGAGGTGTACCTAGGAGTGTGAGAAGTGTACCTGGGAGTGTCTGGGGTGTATCTGGGAGTGTCAGAGGTGTACCTGGGAGTGTCAGGGGTGTCCCTGGGGCGTCAGAGGTGCACTTGGGGGTGTCAAGGGTACCTGGGAGTGTCAGAGGTGTACCTGGGAGTATCAGAGGAGTACCTGGGAGTGTCAGAGGTGTACCTTGGAGTGTCAGGGGTGTAACTGGAAGTCTCGGAGGTGTAACTGGGAATGTCAGAGGTGTTCCAGGGAGTGTCAGTGGAGTACCTGGGAGTCTCAAAGGTGTACCTGGGAGTATAAGAGGTATAACTGGGAATATCGGAGGTGTACCTGGGAATATCGGAGGTGTACCTGGGACTGTCAGAGGTGTACCTGGGAGTGTCAGAGGTGTACCTGGGAGTGTCACAGGTACCTCGGATTGTCAGAGGTGTACCTGGCAGTGTCATCGGTGCACCTGGGTGTGTTAGAGGTGTATCAGGGAGTGTCAGAGGTGTACCTGGGAATGTCAGAGGTGTACCTGGGAGTGTCAGAGGTGTACCTGGGAGTGTCGGAAGTGTACCTGGGAGAGTCAGAAGTGTACCTAGGAGTGTCAGAGATGTACTGGGAGTATCAGAGGTGTATCTGTTAGTGTCGGACGTGTACCTGGGAGTGTCAGAAGTGTACCAGGGAATGTAAGTGGAGTACCTGGGATTGTCAGAGGTGTACCTGGCAGTGTCAGAGGTGTACCTGGGAGTGTCAGAGGAATACCTAGGAGTGTCAGAGGTGTACCTGGGAGTGTCAGAGGTGTACCTAGGAGTATCGGAGGTTTACCTTGGAGTATCAGAGTTGTACCTGGGAGTGTCGGAGGCGGACCTGGGAGTGTCAGAGGTGTTCCTGGGAGTATCAGAGGTGTACCTGGGAGTATCGGAGGTGTACCTGGGAATGTCAGAGGTATACCAGGGAGTGTCAGTGAAGTACCTGGGAGCCTCAAAGGTGTACCTGGGAGTATCGGAGGTGTACCTGATAGTCTCAGAGGTGAACTAGGGAGTGTCAGTGGAGTACCTGGGAGTGTCAGAGGTGTACCTGGGAGTGTCGGAGGTGTACCTGGGAGTGTCGGAGGTGTACCTGGGAGTGTCAGAGGTGTACTTGGGAGTGTCAGAGATGCACCTGGGAGTGTCAGGGTGTACCAGGGAATGTGGTGGAGTACCTGGGAGTGTCAAGGTGTGCCTGGGGAGTGTCAGGGGTGTACTGGGGAGTGTCAGAATACCTAGGAGTGTCAGAGGGTGTACCTGAGGTGTCAGAGGTGTGCCTAGGGTGTCGGACGTTTACCTGGGAGTGTCGGGTGTGTACCTGGGAGTGTCGGAGATGGACCTGGGATTTGTCAGAGGTGTGCCTGGGAGTGTCAGAGGTGTGCCTGGGAGTGTCAGAGGTGGCCTGGGGAATTAATCAGAGAGTGTACCTGGAGTGTCAGAGGTGTGCTAGGTGTCACAGGAGTACCTGGGATTATCAAAGGTGTAACTGGCAGTGTCAGGGGTGTACCTGGGAGTGTCAGCGGTGCACCTGGGAGCTTTAGAGGTGTATCAGGGAGTGACAGAGGAGTACCTAGGAGTGTCAGAGGTGTACCTGGGGGTGTCAGTGGAGTACCTGGGAATGTCAGAGGTGTACCTGGGAGTGTCGGAGGTGTACCTGCGAGTGTCTGGGGTGTACCTGGGAGTATCTGGGGTGTACCTGGGAGTGTCTGAGGTGTGCCTGGGAGTGTCTGAGGTGTACCTGGCAGTGTCTGAGGTGTACTTGGCAGTGTCTGAGGTGTACCTGGCAGTGTCAGCGGTGTACCTGGGAGTGTCAGCGTTGTACCTGGGAGTGTTAGAGGTGTATCAGGGAGTGACAGATGAGTACCTAGAAGTGTCAGATGTGTACCTAGGAATGTGAGAAGTGTACCTGGGACTGTCTGGGGTGTGCCTGGGAGTTTCAAAGGGGTACCTGGGAGTGGCACGGGTGTACCAGGGAGTGTCAGTGGAGTACCTGGGAGTGTCAGGGGTGTACCTGGGAGTGTCAGGGGCTGTGCCTGGGAGTGTCAGGGTGTGTCTGGGAGTGTCGGACGTGTACCTGGGTGTAGAGGTGTACCATGGAATGTCCGGTGCCTGGCTGTGTCAGGAGGTGTGCCTGGGGTGTGTCAGGGCCATACCTGGGAATGTCAGTGGAGTACCTGGGAGTGTCAGAGGTGTACCTGGAAGTGTCAGAGGTGTACCTCGGAGTGTCAGAAGTGTACCTAGTAGTGTCAAAGGTTTCCCTGGGAGTGTCAGAGTTGTACCTGGGAGTGTCGGAGGTGCACCTGCGAGTATGAGAACTGTACCTGAGAGTGTCTGAGGTGTACCTGGCAGTGTCAGCGGTGTACCTGAGAGTGTCGGAGGTGTACCTAGGTGTCTCAGAGGTGTACTTGGGAGTGTCGGAGGTGTACCTGGGAGTGTGAGAAGTGTACCTGGGAGTGACGGAGGTGTTCCTGGGAGTGTCGGAGGTGTACCTGGGAGTGTCAGAGGTGCACCTTGGAGTGTCTGAGGTGTATCCTGGGAGTGTCTGAGGTGTACCTGGGAGTGTGAGAAGTGTTCCTGGGAGTGTCTGTCTTGTACCTGGGAGTGTCAGAGGTGTACCTGAGAGTGTCGGAGATGTACCTGGGAGTATCAGAGGTGTACCTGGGAGTGTCGGAGGTGTACCTGGGAGTGTAAGAAGTGTACCTGGGAGTGTCGGAGGTGTACCTGGGAGTGTCTGATTTGTACCTGGCAGTGTCTGAGGTGTACCTGGCAGTGTCTAAGATGTACCTGGCAGTGTCAGCAGTGTACCTGGGAGTGTCAGCGGTGTACCTGGGAATGTTAGAAATGTATCAGGGAGTGACAGAGGAGTACCTAGGAGTGTCAGAGGTGTACCTGGGAGTGTGAGAAGTGTACCTGGGGGTGTCTGGGGTGTATCTGGGAGTGTCAGAGGTGTTCCTGGGAGTGTCAGGGTGTGCCTGGGGTGTCAGAGGTGCTTGGGAGTGTCAGAGGTGCACCTTGGGTGTCTGAGGTGTACCTGGGTGTCTGAGGTGTACCTGGGTGTCTGAGGTGTACCTGGCAATGTCTGAGGTGTACCTGGCAGTGTCAGCGTTGTACCTGGTGTCAGCGGTGTACCTGGGAGTGTTAGAGGTGCTTCAGGGAGTGACAGAGGCGTACCTAGAAGTGTCAGAGGTGTACCTAGGAGTGTGAGAAGTGTACCTGGGAGTGTCTGGGGTGTATCTGGGAGTGTCAGAGGTGTACCTGGGAGTGTCAGAGGTGTGCCTGGGAGTGTCAGAGGTGCACTTGGGAGTGTCAGAGGTGCACCTTGGAGTGTCTGAGTGTACCTGGGAGTGTCTGAGGTGTACCTTGGCAGTGTCTGAGGTGTACCTGGCATGTCTGAGGTGTACCTGGCAGTGTCAACAGGGTGTACCTGGGAGTGTCAGCGGTGTACCTGGGAGTGTTAGAGGTGCTTCAAGTGACAGAGGCGTACCCTAGAAGTGTCAGAGGTGTACCTAGGAGTGTGAAGTGTACCTGGGAGTGTCTGGGGTGTATCTGGGAGTGTCAGAGGTGTACCTGGGAGTGTCAGGGGTGTCCCTGGGAGTGTCAGAGGTGCACTTGGGGTGTCCAGAGGTGCACCTTGGAGTGTCTGAGTGTACCTGGCAGTGTCAGAGGTGTACCTGGCAATGTCAGGGTGTACCTGGCAGTGTCAGCGGTGTACCTGGGAGTGTCAGCGGTGTACCTGGGAGTGTTAGAGGTGTATCAGGGGTGTAAGAGGTGTACCTGGGGTGTCAGGAGGTGTATCTGGGAGTGTCGGACGTGTACCTGGGAGTGTCAGAGGTGTACCAGTGAATGTCAGTGGAGTACCTGGGAGTCAGAGGTGTACCTGGGAGTGTCAGAGGTGTACCTAGGAGTGTGAGAAGTGTACTGGGAGTGTCTGGGGGTGTACCTGGGAGTGTAAGAGGTGTACCTGGGAGTGTGAGGATGTACCAGGAGTGTCAGTGGAGACCTGGGAGTGTCAGAGGTATACCTGGAGTGTCAAGGTGTACCTAGGAGTGTCAGAGGTGTATCTGGGGGTGTCGGGCGTGTACCTGGGAGTGTCAGAGGTGTGCAGTGAATGTCAGTGGAGTACCTGGGAGTGTCAGAGGTGTACCTGGGAGTGTCAGAGGTATTGCCGGGAGTGTCAGAGGTGTACCTGGGGTGTCAGAGGTGTACCTGGGAGTGTCAGAGGTGTACCTGGGAGTGTCGGAGGTGTACCTGGGAATGTGAGAAGTGTACCTGAGGTGTCAGAGGTGTACCTGGAGTGTCAGAGGTGTACCTGGGAGTGTCAAGGTGTACCTGGGAGTTTCGAGTTGTACCTGGGAGTGTGAGAGTGTACCTGGGAGTGTCGGAGGTGTTCCTGGGGTGTCGGAGGTGTACCTGGCAGTGTCAGCGGTGTACCTGGGGTGTCAGATGTGTACCCCAGGGAATGTAAGTGGAGTACCTGGGAGTGTCAAGGTGTGCCTGGGAGTGTCGAGATGTACCTGGGGTGTCAGAGGTGTACCTGGGGTGTCAGAGGTGTACTTGGGAGTGTTGGAGGTGTACCTGGGAGTGTGAGAGGTGTACCTGGGAGTATCTGGGGGTGTACCTCAGGTGTAAGGTGTACCTGAGGTGTCGGAGGTGTACCTGGGAGTGTCAGAGGTGTGGGAGTGTCAGGAGGTGTACCTGGGGTGTAGAGGTGTACCTGGGTGTGTCGGAGGTGAACGTGGGAGTGTCGGAGGTGTACCTGGGGTGTCATAGGTGTACTTGGGGTGTCAGAGGTGTACATGGGGTGTCAGAGGTGTGCCTGGAGTGTCAGAGGTGTACCTCAGGTGTCGGAGGTGTGCCTGGGAGTGTCAGAGGTGTACCTGAGAGTGTGGAGGTGTACCTGGGG
Organism: Homarus americanus; assembly: GCF_018991925.1. Lineage (NCBI taxonomy): Eukaryota > Metazoa > Arthropoda > Malacostraca > Decapoda > Nephropidae > Homarus > Homarus americanus. Next base: position 1,142 of record NW_024739180.1, on the reverse strand, counting down.
TGTAAGTGTTCCTGGGAGTGTCGGAGGTGTACCTGGGAGTGTCGGAGGTGTACCTGGGAGTGTCAAAGGTGTACCTGGGAGTGTCAAGGTGTACCTGGGAGTGTCAGCGGTGTGCGAGTGTCTGAGGTGTACCCGGGAGTGTCAATCTTTAGTACTTCGTTCCAGTTGCATATTGCTAATGAAATATGGATCCTTCTTGTTTCGAAGCCGCATTTGGTAAAATGTTGGTCCTGATCACCTAAGCAGCACTGTTGGTCCCATTAGAATTCACAGCGCCATAAGCTCGTTGAACAGGCTATTATGTGAAATATAGCAGAGTCTAGGACTACTTTTATTGTCCTGGTGGCCGGTAGTATCCAGGTCACAATTATAAGATCGTGGCTCAAATCCTGAGTAGGTTGGCTTTGATTATATGTAGAAGTCATCTGATCTACTGGAATAAATATATAACTAGATCCTCGGTTTTGAAGCCAATTTGGAAAAACATTGCCCTGATCACCTAATGACACGGGTGGTCCCCAATAGAGGTTCATGGCCATAAGTTCGTTGAACAAACTTTAATGAAATATAGTAGAGTCTAGAACTACTTTTATGCTTGGTAGCCCAGAAGCATATCCAGTCCAATTATAAGATCGTGAGTTTTGAACCTGGTAGGGAGAGGTGTTGATTATATGTAGAAGTCAGTGATTTATTGGGCTAATAAAATATATATATGGATCTTGTTTCCAGAAACCGCATTTGGTAAACGTTGCTCTGATCACCTAGGCACTGGTGGTCCCCATTAAGAGTTCACATGGCCCACCATAAGCTCGTTCAACAGGCTTTGTGTAAATAGCAAGTCTAGGACTGCTCTTAGTGTCCTGGTGGCCCAGAGGTAGCGTTCCCGGTCCTAATTAGAAGATCTTGGGTTCGAATCCTGGTGGGATGTGTTGTTGATTATATAGAAAGTGGCGTGCTTTATTGGGCTAATGAAATATATATGGATCTCGTGTTTCAAGCCGCATTTGGTAAACGTTGCTCTAATAACCTAACCGGCATGGGTGGTCCCATTAGGGTTCACTGGCCATAAGATATTGAACAGGCTTTGTGTGAAATATAGCAGAGTCTAGGACTGCTTTATTGTCCTGGTGGCCCAACGATAG
>NW_024739179.1:0-7034 GCF_018991925.1 Homarus americanus | reverse complement strand
TAGAGTCGTTTACAAAATATTTGGTGCGTTTCCGGAGCATTGTATGTTTTACAGCATGCGAGGCGGCAGGTATGTGGAGTTTTAAGAGCACTTCACGCTATAGCTCAGTTGGCCATGGATTAGCGAATTACGAACTGAAAATGTTTGGATCGTCATCTGTTTCGTGTAAGCTGTGTCGGACATTTTGTGCTACATTAAAGTCCAGCGATCTGTGGCAGCTGTCGGGCTCCTGCCTGACCACCCTTTGCCTAAGAAGAGCGATTGTCTGAAGGTGTTCGAGTAGTTACTCAATTGTGAAAAAGTGATAGTGAGTCCCATAGATATGGCTGCCAGTTAGGGACAGTGTGGATACGGCACACTACATAGCATGTCTTCGGAAAGTAAAGGAGGCCGTGAAGCCAAGACTGCACTCAACCGCCTTCACTTCCCCAATTACAGCTAGGTGGACTGAGAGCGCCTCGGGATTATCATATCTATAATGCCAGACGGTAACACCATCCCCTTGACACCTCGGAGACTATACAGTACTGTGTTCGGGGTGTGTTTGTGGGTCTCTACTGCCGCCTCCCTATCGTTGAGTTGCTCCCCACTTACCGTAACCAGTCGAGGTCACTGTGGGAGGCCATGTACGGTACAGTACAGTACAGAGTCACGCCCCCCTCAACAACGTCCGCACCTTGCCTGCTGAATACAGTATTTGCAAATGTGACCATAAACCCCAACAATTGTAGCAAATTACAAGTCCCGGGATTTGCCCCTGGTATTAACACAGTGACAAGCGTCCCATTCCTGGTAAGTAGCAGGTGGCCGGAGGTAGTGCAATCCTCTCCCAGACTACACGGAGATGAGAGAGAGCTGGCTGACCATCATGGTAAGGACGCCTCACTATTTGGACCCCAGGGAGGCCATTATCGTAAGTTAAGTGAAAGGCATTTGGAATACTGGACGACTAGACGCTATATGAATTTCTTTACCCTAGTTTTCCCACCGATAATAATGAGTACAAGGGAGGTAGTCTCATCGGCGTTCATCAACACCATAGCCGTCTCAGTTACCTATTGCTCGTACAAGGTTTTGGAATGAAATAGTTTTACTATTATCAGGAACTTTCAAACTACTACATGAAATAATATATATATATATATATATATATATATATATATATATATATATATATATATATATATATATATATATATATATATATATATATATATGTGCAAATAAATCACTGTAGGTGCGGGTGATCCAGGTATATGCTGATAACCACAAGGAAAAGAAAACACGAAGTTCCCAAGCGCTTTCGTGTAATTCACATCTTCAGGGGTGAGTACAGACTGTAGGAATTAAAATCAATAAACCTTTGTGATGGTCAGTTCAAAACTGATAATATGTTACATAAATTTATTTGTCAGTGGCCCAAGGTTAAAAATGCTTTGAAAACCTTTGATCTAGATGTATGATAGTTATTTTGTGGGTCCCTTATTTTTGACCTGACCTGACTAGTCACGTCACCCCCCCTTCTCTTAAGCTCCTCTACGTGTGTGATGGTGTGGGGATTAGTGGATGACATCATTATGACCTGACCTCATGTTTTTAAGGTCACCCTGTATATTTAAGCCTCTCTCTGTCCATGTAATCCAGTTGCCTCTGAAGATGTCTTGAATAAAGACGAAAGCTAAGGTGCTCCGTTGTTTCCATTTTCCCGTGTGATTTTATCAAGATATATATATATCTATATATATATATATATATATATATATATAAGAAAATAAGGAAAGTTCGTATCAGGCCGGTTGGCCTGTGCATGGCAGCTCCTGTCGAGAGTTACTACCGCTCTCTATCATCCATGAATCTATCTAGCCTCCTTTTGAAACTTTCCAGAGTTCCCGCACTTACTACAAAGTTGCTAAGCTTGTTCCACTCGTCCACCACCCTATTTGTGAACCAGTTCCTTCCTATCTCCCTCCTAAACCTAAACTTATCTAACTTGAATCCGCTGCTCTGAGGCTAGAGTGTTGACGTCGGTGTTTATAAACGAATCATACTTGACCTTTCCCACTAATTATTATATACTAATAAGTATAATGTTCAAACATATCCAATCCATAAGTTGTCGCTTTTTTTTTAATCTAAATACGGAAAAAGAGTGTACTTAAAATATATTGTTTTAATTTGAGCTGTCTCCCCCACACACACACATACACCAGGTATCATCATCATACAGAAACAAAATATGTATATAACTCGGTATGACAACTGCTTAATCTCGGGTTGAGAAAACGTTAACTGTGATTGTTATTGGAAATTCGATTGTAAACTGAACCTTCTGTTTCTTATGTGAGTCTTGGTGGAAATGTTGCCTCTCTCTCTCTCTCTCTCTAGTATAACAGTAGTATATAGCCAGGCACTAAGGCTCCCGTGTTTGTTTTGTTAAAAAAATTAAACGGTTGCAGTGACTTGTGACCCTCATAGCCTCTCCTGAACAACAATAAACGTTCTCCTTTTACTGCAACACAACTACAGTTATTGTAGACATTTGAGGATAAATATATACACTATCAATTTCAGTTTCCTTTAGGATGATTTACGTTTAGTTACATATATTAGTAAACTTAAAGTATTTATATAAAGGCAATATATTTGATCTTTTAAAATAGTAAAGCTCAAAGTATATTGACGATAAATTGATCTTCTTTTGTGATAATTCAACTCCAACGTCAACACTCTAGCCTCAGGGTATCACCAGGTCAGTAGCACTAATTCTCACGGGTGAAAAATATAAAAAACAAAAGCTATAATTATATTCCTTTTCTGCAGGTTGTTGGTCTCTGGGGAAATTAGGAGTGAAAAATGACTTTCATCAATTTATAGAGAACAGATGAAGGAATTCCCCGCCAGGTGAGATAACCTGACCTTCTCTAATTAATGAAACCAACAGCCGCTCTTAATGGATTTATTGTCTGAACCAAAACAATTAAAGTGAAACAAGGATGAAGTCAATAGCCGTGATCAATACCAGGTTTTAGAGGACAAAATCATAACACAGATTCACAAGTAGTTTACACGTAGTGTGTGTGACGAAGTCTGTCATTCTCCCCAAAGTATTGATCATAACAACACCACGGCCACACATCACCACCACCGAGTGACATTGAATGTAACACCTACAATAATTACTTTGAAATTAATTAAATTTAATTATGCTTATTGGTTCACAATGAAGGGCATATTAACATAGTTCACCATTGTATAAACTAGCGAAGATATATATAAAGGGGATATAGATAAAGTTCTTATAATATCCGAGCAGGATAGGACTCAGAGCAACGGATTCAAGTTAGATAAGTTTAGGTTTAGGAGGGAGATAGGAAGGAACTGGTTCACAAATAGGGTGGTGGACGAGTGGAACAAGCTTAGCAACTTTGTAGTAAGTGCGGGAACTCTGGAAAGTTTCAAAAGGAGGCTAGATAGATTCATGGATGAGAGAGAGCGGTAGTAACTCTCGACAGGAGCTGCCATGCACAGGCCAACCGGCCTATTACAGACTCCTTATTTTCTTATATATACTGTATATATATGTATATATATAGATATATATATATATATCTTGATAAAATCACACGGGAAAATGGAAACAACGGAGCACCTTAGCTTTCGTCTTTATTCAAGACATCTTCAGAGGCAACTGGATTACATGGACAGAGAGAGGCTTAAATATGCAGGGTGACCTTAAAAACATGAGGTCAGGTCATAATGATGTCATCCACTAATCCCCACACCAACACACACGTAGAGGAGCTTAAGAGAAGGGGGTTGACGTGACTAGTCAGGTCAGGTCAAAAATAAGGGACCCACAAAATAACTATCATACATCTAGATCAGAGGTTTTCAAAGCATTTTTAACCTTGGGCCACTGACAAATAAATTTATGTAACATATTATCAGTTTTGAACTGATAAAATATATATATATATATATATATATATATATATATATATATATATATATATATATATATATATATATATATATATATATATATATATATATATATATATATATATATATATATATATATATATATATATATATTATTTCCTGTAGTAGTTTGAAAGTTCCTGATATTAGTAAAACTATTTCATTCAAAAACCTTGTACGAGCAATAGGTAACTGAGACGGCTATGGTGTTGATGAACGCCGATGAGACTACCTCCCTTGTACTCATTATTATCGGTGGGAAAACTAGGGTAAAGAAATTCATATAGCGTCTAGTCGTCCAGTATTCCAAATGCCTTTCACTTAACTTACGATAATGGCCTCCCTGGGGTCCAAATAGTGACGCTTCCTTACCATGATGGTCAGCCAGCTCTCTCTCATCTCTGTGTAGTCTGGGAGAGGATTGCACTACCTCCGGCCACCTGCTACTTACCAGGAATGGGACGCTTGTCACTGTGTTAATACCAGGGGCTAATCCCGGGACTTGTAACTTGCTACAATTGTTGGGGTTTATGGTCACATTTACAAATACTGTATTCAGCAGGCGAGGTGCGGACGTTGTTGAGGGGGGCGTGACTCTGTACTGTACTGTACCGTACATGGCCTCCCACAGTGACCTCGACTGGTTACGGTAAGTGGGGAGCAACTCAACGATAGGGAGGCGGCAGTAGAGACCCACAAACACAGTACTGTATAGTCTCCGAGGTGTCAAGGGGATGGTGTTACCGTCTGGCATTATAGATATGATAATCCCGAGGCGCTCTCAGTCCACCTAGCTGTAATTGGGGAAGTGAAGGCGGTTGAGTGCAGTCTTGGCTACACGGCCTCCTTTACTTTCCGAAGACATGCTATGTAGTGTGCCGTATCCACACTGTCCCTAACTGGCAGCCATGTCTATGTGACTCACTATCACTTTTTCACAATTGAGTAACTACTCGAACACCTTCAGACAATCGCTCTTCTTAGGCAAAGGGTGGTCAGGCAGGAGCCCGACAGCTGCCACAGATCGCTGGACTTTAATGTAGCACAAAATGTCCGACACAGCTTACACGAAACAGATGACGATCCAAACATTTTCAGTTCGTAATTCGCTAATTCGTGGCCAACTGAGCTATAGCGTGAAGTGCTCTTAAAACTCCACATACCTGCCGCCTCGCATGCTGTAAAAACATACAATGCTCCGGAAACGCACCAAATATTTTGTAAACGACTCTAAAGTATTTTAACGAGGGTTTTACATCATCAGTAAACAGAAAGGTATTAAACCGCCAGCAAACATTGTATATGCATACTGCATGAAATATGACCTATAATGTTGTTAGCACTGAACAAACTGAAAAAGACTTAAAAGAATAATATTTCTTTTTGCAACCGACCTTTTTACACATCACTTTAGCTCGTGTTGTTATACAATACTGTTGTTAGGGTAATGTTTTAATATTTGCAAGACGAATGTGAATTTGTTGCCATCCGGTATAACTTACTGTACACTCCCATACTTAGTGTACATTATGTAAGAGAAAATAAACAGTAAGATAAACAATAAAAGTAAAAGTAAATTGTCCTTTTACAGATAAAGTTTACTGCAACACGAGGCAACTTCACTCAGCTGATCGTACGCGGGTGGACGGTGAGGCGAAGGAGTTCTTCTCTTGCTGGTTCACACGGGGATGATGATTACTGCCTTCCTGTGTATCGTCTGCTCTGCCTCTTCCTTATTTCCACTTTCACGGGTATTGTTTTTTCCTTCTGTTTTCGATTTTGTTTTATTATTTGTATTTTTAACTAAATATTTTCCAGATATTTTGGTTATCTAATACTTTCAAATATGTGAAATTTGGATATATGAGATAGCGCTGAGACAAGGGCGTTAAGGCCGATGTAACCCGTATATAGGGTCACAGTTAGCCATGACTAGTTCTCCATAATGCCCACACACCCATAGTACCCACACACTATCTACACACTACCCACACACTCACACAAGGAGATACAGTGAAATAAACTGCTGCACCTAAATATTATGTAACTCAAAATATATTCCCAAAACAGCACGTTTACAGTTGAAAATAATAAAAGCATAAATAATACAAACAAAATCAATTAATATGTTTTTTATTATTTTTAAATATCAGAAATGTTGGGTCAACGCTTCTTGTTGTTCTTTGTCTTTTTCCCAGTGAAGATGTAGTCTCCCCATGGCAGGTACTGGTCCTTTTGTACATGGCAGAAAGTGGTAGTTTCCTTCTTCTTCTTATTATTTTGAGGTTTAGTGTGCTTTGTGGTCTGCAGTTTGTTAGATCGGGGGCCCTTCTCCTTCACCTGGCAAGGCTTCACCTCAACCTTTGAAACTTTTGTTACAGTGCGTCGGAACACCATTGTGATTTACTGACACTAACAGCTCTCTCACTGAGGTCAAATCAAAATTTGACCATACAGAAAGAATTACGGTTTAATAAGGTTGGAATTTAAAGAAATTGACAACAAAATGAAGCTCTGTTTATCACTATAGTGTTGAGGGCTGGTGTTTGTAGAGGTGATGGATGGTGTTATAATATGTAGTGATGATGGATGGTGTTATATGTAGTGATGAAGGATGGCATTATATGTAGTAATGAGGGATGGTGTTATATGTAGTGATGATAGGAGGGTAATATATGTAGTGATGATGGATGGTGTTATATATAGTGATGATGCATGATGATATATGTAGTGATGATGGTTGGTGTTATATGTAGTGATGCTGGATGGTGTTATATGTAGTGATGATGGATGATAATATATGTAGTGATGATAGGATGGTTCTATATGTAGTGATGGATGGTGTTATATGTAGTGATGATGGATGATGTTATATGTAGTGATGATAGGATGGTTTTATATGTAGTGATGATGGATGGTGCTATATGTAGTGATGATGCATGATGTTATATGTAGTGATGATGGTTGGTGTTATATGTAGTGATGCTGGATGGTGTTATATGTAGTGATGATGGATAGAGTTATATGTAGTGATGATGGATGATGTTATATGA